>NC_065510.1:6294598-6319355 GCF_006386435.1 Epinephelus moara | reverse complement strand
GCGAAGCCTTTTGACACGAAACTGTCACTGCACCAAGCTGGATCTGTCGACACCTCCCCCTGCTGCGCCGCCACACCCATCTCAGCGCACCTCGGTCTGCCAAACTACCAAACTGAGTGCACCTCGGGTTGCGCTGCTCGAAACTAGCTCTGCGCGGGGTTCGCCACCCTGCGCCACCTGCGCTGTGCCGGGAAACTAGAGCCCATAGACTGTAGTGATGCTTGCAGACAGCCTCTCACTCAAGTGGCCACGCCCTTAAATATGCATATGTTATACAAATAAATATTTACCCCTAATAGATGTCATGTATGTTGAAATTAGCTATAGAGACTGAAACAGTTTTTGTACCAGTCTGTGCTATTTCTGCTTTAAAGCTGGGCATTTATCATGGGTGTCTGTGGCGATTTACTCATTTCCAGAGCCAGCCTCAAGTGGCCATTCATGGAACTGCAGTTTTTGGCACTTCATCTGGGATTGCTGCTTGGGCTGAACCCAAACCTGCTCATGTTGGCGACTGTATCTAACTATCAGCTAGCTTTAGCCAAATTAGTTTGATCAAACTTTAGCTGCTTTTGTTAGTTCATTAAGTGTGCGTGTACAGGTTTAATACACAGTATTTATTAAACTGCAATATGTGTTCAGGAGATGATAAAAACACAGCCCACAATTATCTCTTATTGTAAATCATATTGCATGAGATCAATGAATCTCTGTAGGCCTTGACTGTTTACATATGACCAGCTAAATGAGAATCATTATGGTATATCATGATAATTAATGTTATACAGTACTGTATCTCAGATGTTGTAAAAAAGTTTGTAGGAAAACCACACAACTGAGCATGTCATTGAAGTGTGCTGTTAATCGCATGATGAAATGATCTCATTTGGTTTGGTACATGGCAGACTGTTGCAGGTGGCTTTCATCAAATAAACTGAAGGCTGATAACGCTCTGTAGTTTCACCAAATTTGCTTTGGATAATTATACACCTCACTGCCCAAATCCCACTTTAACCCCTGGATATTAGCAAGACTGTTACTCCCCCGCAGCACAAAGCACATTCTTTATCTGTGGGAGTTTGATAGGTTTGTTGATTAATTCCAGGAATCAGTGATTACCTTGCCTGCTTGTTAAATATTTGACTTTCAAACACCATTGCTGTATACTCTGTTTTGGAAGAACTCCCTGCTTATTAGGTTATCATTTGTCTTCTGAATTTGATTTTCTCCTGACAAAGCTTCCAAATGTGATGCTGCGTGGCATCCAACATTTGGCACGTTGGAGCTTCCCCAGCTCCGCCCACCATCATGACTCGGATTTGGCGTGGATTCCATATATGGATCGGACCCTGCACTTTATGATCGCAGCTTAGGCCAATTAGATAACTTCCAATGTAAAAATGTGACAGTATTGTTTATGTCATTTACAGACCACTGTATCTCAAACTGACCACTGAAGTAAGAAGTTGCTGTTCTTGCAATACTGACTGCCAAGAGTTGACCTAATGCTTCTTTAATAACCGAATCTTTGATTAAACTGAATTCAGCAGGAGCTCTCACAATTAGTGATGTAATAGCAGATCCAGGCAGCAGGCCAGTTCAGAGAATGTTATCCAAATGATGTAAAAAAAAAAAAAAAAAAAAAAAAGCTGAGAGTATTCATTTTTAATGTCTTTGCTTTAGGAAGTTGCAGAGTGTGCAATATATAACACAAACACAAAGAATGAACGAAACTAAAACCAACAGAACTTCTTCAATGCACAAACATCTGTGTGTATACGCTTACCTGTTTGCACACATGCACCTGGGTATGACAGCATTTGGTAACACCTGGACTTGCCACCAGCAAAGCAAGTAATGAGCACCTGCAGTAGAACAAAAGAAAGTAATAGCTGTTGAGGAGGGAGTTAAAATAGATTACAGGCAGAACTGAACAAATGGGTCTTGAGTTTGGACATAAATACTTCGACACTGTGGACAAAAGAGAGGCCTGCCCATTCATCACAACACTAAGAACTCACTTTGACTTTAGACTTTATGTTCACATTCTGCACAATGATGTACGTTTTGTGCCTTCTCTATAGATTGGAAGGGAGGAGGGCTGCAGATGTACAGAGGGAAGATGGATGGTTGAATGTCAGCTGTCCTCTGCTGGGGTTATCCGAGGAGACAGCTGAAAAGGCCGGCCAGAGAAATGGGCTTAAGACTAAGTCCTAAAACTCTCATCAGTCACGCTCCAACTTTCTGCTTACAAAACAACCTAATTACCCAAATGGTAATACTTTACCTTTACAAGCTTTGCAATATCCATTTGCTAACTTATAAACGATATTGATATGAATATGCGGTTTTGAAAGTTGATCAAGACACAAAGACGTGGGTCTTGTCTGCTGCTGCACAGAACATAATGTATTTCATGCTTATGCAAGCACCAACTGCAGTTTATTTGGAATAACAAAGACGAGGAAGTACAGGTTGTTAAATTGAGCATCTTTATTACTGTACTTTGGGCCAGTGCCCAACTGCCCACAGGTTGAATACCAGCTGGCAAACTTTAAGGCAGTATAAAGACAGGAATAACAATCTGTCTTCCCTGTCCTCAGCTCCAATGGGCCTGCTCATTAGTAAATGATTGAGGGCTATGGCTGCACTGGGGAGCCCCTACATTTATGGGGATTGCACAAATTTTGTTTATGGGAAAGTGTTTTTAGGTTGATTGAAAAGCGTGCTTCAGGACCACTTTAACCATTAGAAAATGTTTGCAGTTTAGTCAAATCCTTATGCCTTTATTTCTTTAGTACTCTTCATCTGAGCAAATGAAGCAGTGTCCTAAAACAGCACTAGATTCAGTTCATGTTTCTTATCAAATAAAGCGCAGTGATACCAAAGACAAGGTTTTTTCAGATAAAAGGAAATGAATACTGACATCAGATAACAAGCAATTCTTCATGCTTGGAAAGCTTGAAACAGCAAAGTCAGCTAAGGGTAAACTCAAATCTGGACTGCTGCTGATTTCCATCTGTTTCCCCCCCTGTGTTCTTAGCTGGTTTAAACATCCTGAGGAACTGTGCTTGTAAGTCAATCATGCTTAGCTTGAGTTACCAAAAATGGAATCAGATTGAGTTTGACTCCCCCTCACTGCGGAAATGTCAAAGCCGGCAGGATGACAGGTTAACAAAGCACTGTCCAATAAGTGAGTGACTTGCGAGTCCATGTGACCTTTGTTTACAGGCTTTGTGTTAATGGCGGCGCTCCGCAAAACCACACCAACGCAGTGCCGGGACCATGGGCAGGGTTTTCACTCCATCAATCTAAATTCTACACGTGAAGCAACATACTCTGTTAGTGCCAACCTGAATTGATGGTGTGTGTAGCAAGAAGGCAAAATGCCACGTGCACCAACAGCAGATACGCTCATACCTGTTACATCCCAGCAGAGATTTGAAGGTCAAAGGACATCTACGTCACAGTGTGCTAAATTTGGTTGAGGAGTTAAAGCTTTTTTTAGATGTCTAGAATATATTTTACTGTCATTTAAGCAGTTTTTCTATGACTGTATTTCAATGCATAGTTAGCACCTGCTTTAAATTGAAACCACTGAAATGCTGTTAAGACAAAACTTTTGTTTCAACCAAATTCATCCCAGTTTTAATCTGAATTCCTAGACAGCTCTTAACGTACTGGGATGGCTTTTTATGGCTGTATCAAAACAGAAAATGTAGTATAGTGTCTTTGCTGACACTTTCTAAGTGTAAAGTAATGAAGGACAAAACAGTTTGGCTGCAAATACAGGTGTGTTGGCTGCACAACTTGAAAATCTAAAGGCAGTTATCCATATATTTTGTTGCCTACATGATATTTACCTCTCTTGCTTTCCTTAAAACAACTCATCCTCATAAAGAATAGCAGCTGGAGTTACACTACCCACTGTTCTTCATCGGCTGAGACAGATTTAGCATTTAACCTGTTGCCTTGGGTGATGCCTGCACTCTATTTCAGAGGCTCTCCCAACTCTTCCAACTAATACAAGTGGAAATTAATTACAGAATCATTTTTACATAGTGGCTGCATCACCTTTTATAGTGCCATGAAATAGCAGCACTGCTTCTCACTGTCTTCAGTTAAAGGCTAAGGGTGCTTTCACACCTGCCCTGTATGGTTTGACTAAAATGAACAATGACAGCAATATAGTCCACGATAAGCAGCGCTAAAATCAACCTGCGTAGTTGTCCCTCCATTGTGACATTAGAAAGTGTCACATTTATTTTGCAAGTGTACTCTTCTTCAGCGTTTGGTTTACTTCCTGGATTTTTCCCACATGGAAATTCTGACCAATCAAGAGCAGCTTTCTCACACAAGGCATTTGATCTGGTCCGCTTGTAAATGCTGCCGTGAGAACATGAACCAACTCTAGGCAATTATACAACTTTGTGACAAAAATAGTCTCTGATTCAGACCAAAGCAAGAGAACTCTGAGTCTGAAAGCAGCCTAAGTTGGGTATTTTTCATCCTGGACCCTGATATTGAGTGACCTGTAGTTGCCTCACAGCCTGTTTCACAGTTGCAACCAGCAATCATGAAACAGGCTGTGATGCAACCACTTGGAGCATGTTTGAACTGTCAGTTAATATCCACTAAAAGTACTTGTTGTTGCCACTGACAGGCTCAGGTTATTATTCTAAGTGCCTGACAACATAGTCAAGGATCCCAACAGAGTCAGACCTCTTTGTTAAAGAGTAAACTTTTTTGTTTAACCAGAAACAGCCCCGATATTGTCATTACCAAGCCCATATGACTCCATCTAAATAAACAACAATTTTCACATGTAACAAGGTGGCATATTTTCACATCCAACTGGGTGAATTAAAGGTTTATTTCAACCAAACCAGAGTTGTTTTTTATTGGAGCAGTGGAAAGACAAACCAAGACGTCAGAGTTTTGTTGGTAGTTTTCAGAGACGTCAAGAGTTTTATTTTGTTTCTGTTGATTTTTAAGTGCGTTACATGGGAGAGGTGGGATTGGTGAAAATTGCTGAGTCCATTAAACCACAAAACCATGGAAAATAGAGTCCAGGTTGAAAAATATCAAACTTTACCCTTTAAGTTTTGGACCTTTTAAAATGTTCAGTTTAGTTATTGTTGCTAATTTGAACTTTTTTTGTTCAGTTCAGTAGCCTGGAAATCCAGACCCAAATCTAGAAAGATTTAGGGTCTGGCTATGAGTGATGCAAATGGTCCAACTCGAGGGACAGCACCAAGCATGCATTTGTAAATATCACGGCACGCAATCGGATAACACTACGACCAATCAGAACAATACACGGGGTGAAGTATCCAGAGCTTAGCTACCAGCGGAGCTAACTGGTAGATTAGACTCTTGCTGTATCCAGTCGGCAAAACAGCAAAAATGTCCTTCTTGCAAAGGAAAGACTCGAGCGCCGTCTTCTGTTCCTCTTTTAGAGAAAAAGCCAAGTCTAACTCGTTCACTGTAGCGGCCAAAGCCGTTTCAAACAACTGGTGTTCATCCGTAGCCATCTTGCAATGTTTACTGACTGATTCCGGACTTCGTCGTCGCAGCGCTGTCGTCATCTGTTTAGCTTACCTCTGGCCCGCCTATATCAGATACACCGATGGGATTGGTGCAGCTTGGCTCCAACGGCATGGGTAATGAGCATCATTACTGATTGCCAGAGAGACTCGCTGAGCAAATTCAAATTGTGCTCTCGCGAGAACTCTGGATTTCCAGGGTAGTTCAGTACAATATAGGCTCATATAAGTACTGTTTCTTTGTGGTCGTTTATACAGGATTTAGTCTGCCAATAAACTTCGTGACAAGGAAGATGCCAATCCAAAAGCAGCTAATTGGGTTGGAGACTCTGATTCTGTAAACTCTGCTCAGCTCGAGGTGTAAAAGATGTGTTTCCCAGTGAACTGAAGACAGCTGTGTGACACCAGCTTCTTCAAACAGAGTTCTGCCAATTGTAGTTGGAAAACATGATCACATCCAAACAACAAAAAATGGAACCTTTCCACTTGGGTAACAACCAAACAAAACACACTGTGATCAAAACTTTACTGTTGGCCTCTTTTTTATGAATTCGTCATGATTTGGAGCGCTCCAGTATCAGTATGCCTTCTTATCACTCGTCTGTGTAATTTGTCCCATTAGGATTCTGTTCCTGTAATCCCCAACCATCGTCACAGGTGGATGCTTCCTTCCACTTTTCACACAGAAACAAGATAAGAAGTTTGGGAGCGCCTCATCTCTATTTTCAAACACTCTCCTGGCTCCTAAGTGCTCAGTGAACAATCAAGATCCTCCGCTGATAGCGTCGCCCCAGCCCGGATTTATCTTGATTACCATCCAAAAGCTTGTTTTTCTAATGGGACTTGGAATTAATTTTTATCCCCCCGTAGAGCAGAGCAGAGTGAAGCAGAGCAGGTTGGTTGGCTTCAGTTAGAAAAGAAAAAAAGGAACATCTTCAGAGACAGAGATGGGGGAAGATGGTGACACGAGGAGAGAGACCAGAGAGACTAAAACAGAGACACAGGAAAACAGAAAGCGATTGAGATGGGTGCCAGAGATTAGAGGGTGACAATCAGAGAGACGGGCCAGGCAAGCAGCGACGCTTTAAATTGTGTTTTGCTGATTCTTCTTGTTCCCTCCATTTTGCTTTCTCCCTTTGCTGTGACTTATGTTGTGTCTTGCTGTTGTCTCTCCCGTCAAACTCTTCACATAAAGACTCTTTTGATCATATGTGACAGAACAGCTTTCTCACCACCTATATGTCTGCCATGTGCTTCTCAGTGTCTCTCACTCAGCGTCTCTCATTTAACATTTTTCCTGCTAAGCTTTTATCACTTTTCTCCTCACATTTCTATGTTTCTCGCCAACTGACTCTCTCTCCAACTGTCTCCCCTTCACACCGTGGTGTTTTTTCTCACTCTGCCTTTTCCTCCACCTCCCTGTCTCTGACTGCCTCTTGCTATCAATTCAATTTGGCTCCAGTTTGCTCTATTGAAGCGAGTGTTTGATTCAAGGTACTGCTGAAGTGCACAGCTGATTAAAATAAGGAAATAATGAAGTATAATTTTAACCTGCATGACTGTGCTTATTTTGTATGTGTGTGTCTGTGTGAGTGTAATTCAGTTCTGCTGGGCCGACATGGCAGAAGAAGGAACCTATGTCCAGATGACTAAAACAGAAATGAAACTATAATCAGGATGGAATCCTTTGTTGTCTCAGTGACTGATCAGATCGCCTCTCCCTTCTCTTATTGCTGTTTAATATTACCTCCTCTATCTTCATCTGTCTTCCTGCCTCTTGATCTCATTTTGATTCCATTTTAGAAGCATTAAGATAATTTCTATTTGAAGCATAAATAGATAGCAAAACATGCAACACCAGGTACACAAGTAAACATCTTTGTTATTTTCTGCTCTTGATCTGTGCCTAAACTGTCTTTGTCCTACTTTCTCTCCACATTTCTCATTTTTACATCTCTTGATGGAAATGGGAGTCAAATAAAGAGGAAAAATACAAATAAGTATGGTTATGCGGAGGGAAAGATCATGGTTATGGCATATAAACTTCAGTGGTTCCCAACTGGTCCAGCCATGGGGTACAGATTCCTCATTAATGATCAGTTCAAGGTCCACACAGTTTAATACATCCAGTGCCATACTTGCATTTGGCCATGTCATCGAGCTACTTTGCTGTAACTGTCCATTACTCACTCACCCTACAGCAGGAAACGGCACTTCAAAATAAAAGCTCTTTGCTGAAAATTCACTGCCCTTAAAAATACAGTGTGTTTTTACTAACTTGACATGTTTGCAAAACACTTACAGTCCATTTAGATTGTACCCAGGACCCACGTTTGGACCGTGACCCACCAGTTGGGAGCCACTGCTATAGTTAATGTATAGTTAAGGTTAGGTAACCGTAACATGTGGTCAAGGATTATAGATGGAGCCGGTCACTAGAATAAATGTAAGCATTATATGTTTCTGCAAACCATGGATATGTTACAGTGGATATGTAGAAACTTTATGTTTCACCAGCACTGTGGTTAATGTGTGGTCAGGTTTAGGCACAAAAAGCATTTGATTATCGTTGATGAAAGGTAATGTTTTGTGGCACTATCCTGGCAAGAAAAGCAGTGTAAAAGTCTCGCAAAAAAATGTACTGTCTCTGCAAAACAACCACTTTTGTGGCACTATCCCAGCTGGAAAAAAACAGATGGGTTGCTGCAAAACACCCACGTTTTGACCCTTGAAAGCAGATAGAAACATGACAATGACTGCTTGTCTGTCTCAAACAGGGTCTGCAGGCACCTTGCTAAGGTAACAAGCCATCCACCATCCCCTCCACCTCCTGATGTTAAAGCCAGTTCATATATCACATCATTTTAGAAACTCAATGATATGTATGAAACATACAAATGTAATGTCTTCATTGTCTGTGGAAACGTACAATGCCAACATTTTCTTCTGGTGACTGGGCTGTGTGGATAAACAATCATTAACTGCAGGTCTGTGACTGGACACAAACTGGGGTCTCTCACATGAAAGTCAGATGTGACGCATGTCCATCCAACACCCCGACCCTCACAACCCTGGTTTGCTACATAATGGCTACACCACTTCCTGCACTAGCACTGAACATTGCAAATGAACAATAATGATAAGGGGCCATATCACTCAGTGTGACTGTACTGTAACTACCAGGGAAGACAAGGAATGGACTTCTATATGACATAGGCTGGCTTGTGGGTTTATTGGTTTTTAAAAAAAGAATTTATATATGAAGAAAACACTAAAATATTTATCCTAAAATTAAGCCTCCCTTATTTCTAATTAAGAGATATTAGTCTTTATAGCCTGGTATTTGTAGGATTAAACTGAAGATATTTTAAGGTTTAAAAGGACTGTTGGAACATCTCTTTCTGTCATCTCTATCTCTCTGTATGCTTTACTACTTCATGTGTCGCCTTCTTAATTTGTTATCCTCACCCTCATAGCTTTTGGCCAGGGGATGTTCATCTTGGGCATTGGGACCCAGAAACCTGCTGTTTTTCATTATAGCATCTAATCAGAGGCTGATTTACACCAGGCCTTCCAAGCAAACTAAATTAGCGGCAGCTATGATAGAAATTATACGATAGAAAACAACCTTCCTCTGGGTCTTAAAGAGAGACTGGGGTCCACGAGCAGATGACGGCAATGGAAGGTTACAAAGATCTCTCAGACTATAAATGCTGTTCTATCTGTTTGTTAACATCGATTAGAGCCATTGGAAAGCCATTCACAGCCGGGTCAAAGGTCAATGACAACCACCGGGTCTCACCACGCTCACAAATAGACACATAAACTAAACAATAGGTGGCTAATAGCAGTAAAACCCAGAGCACCTCATCAGCAGTCACATTTGCTTGAGTAAACAGGAAGCTTCATTGTAAAGAAGACACGTTATACATCATGTGTGAAGGGAGGATCCATATCTTTGGGACGACTGCAGCTCCATTGATTATTCAATTTATCTAATCCACACGACAGTGAAGAAGGTCAGTAATTGCTTGCAAAATGTCTTAACGCTAATTGTGTCAATATTAATACAGTGTTTACCTGTACAGGACTCCATGGAACTCAAGTGTAGCCAAATCATGTTCCAGTGGTGTAAAACCACAGTTACAAAGGCTTTGTCCCAAAATATGTGATAGACACAACTTCATGGTAGCATGCCATGGCCCAAAATAGAAAAGTAACATGATGACAAAGAAAGAAGTTAAACAATTATAATCTGGGCCAGAATTTGTTTAACATATTATGGAAATTCTTTCTTGTTAGAAACTAAATAAATAAACAGACCTGCAACATAAATACATATTTAACTCTCAGTTCTAGTTGAAGAAAAACTTCCTCCTTTTTCTTATTAAATAAAAAAGTAAGCATCTGCTCTGTATCAAAAGTCTTGCAGTGTTGATACTGAGCAGCTTTTTTGAAGTAGATGGGGTTTGTTGCCTTGCTTAAGGACATCATGGCGGTTCCCAGATGTCCAGCCAGATTTTCCAAGCCCGCCACACCAGTTACAATCCCACATCCTAACTCCAACACCGAAACCCTTGCAGCTAGGTCGCTCGCCCAGGACAACAGCAATATGTGTTCCTTTGTAGGAACAGATGTCTTTGGCGCTTTGGGTGAATTGGCCCACGCAGCACTGTGTAATGGCAGCCATTTTCGGACGGAAAGTCTATAAAAAAGCAGAGCTGGCTGCTGTGAGATGCAAACGGACTCTTTAACCTGCCACCATCTGTCACTGCCTGGATCAGTGCAGCGACCAACACCTTGGCCCCATAAACACTCTGATAATGCTGTCCGTAATTAATGGTAGCAAAGCCTTAGTGACCAGTGACGGTGAGCCATTGAAGTCACAAGAGACTCTGTGAAGCTGCACGAGAGATACAGAACAGGGAGTGCAGGTTAAGTGAAGAATACATCTGTCCATGGTAGACGTTTCAGTAGACTTTCTAGTTGTCTTTGTCATTTACATTGTTGTCATTTTCACGGACAGGGCTGTAAAAACTCTGTCATAATTAGGGTTGGAAACTGAAACCCGATGCAAATATAGCAACAGTTCTTCTATGAAAAGCACCTACCGGACCGAATCCTAATGCGGATTTCGCTGCCTCATTTCGCTGCCAGATTGTGTGAGTAGCAAGAAAGCGAGAAAAACCAAATGCACTAGAGAGACAGCGAGAATAAGTTTTGCCAGTGACAGTGAGGCCACAGCAACGACAGCAGAGAATATAAAGTTGCACATAGCAATGCAATGGAGGTAAAGTTTAGGCTATTTGTAAATAAATGATGTAACACAGGTGAATAGGGTAAACTTTTAAAATAATAGATATCATCATGAAACTTCCTCAGCTGATTATTTACAATAGTATGAAAAAAAAAATGCATTGCAAGTTTTTAAAATTTTATTGTTTAATTATGCAAATTTAGCATTGTCTCATTAAATATGCGCTAATATTGCATATATTTTAGGAAGATAAATCTGAACATCTAAATAAAGCCAGGTGCAAAATTATTTTTTCATTTTGTTTACATATAAGATGAAAAAAAAATTACAGAGGGATTTGAGGATATCTGCTTTTATTACCTAGAAAATCAGAATATACTGTCCATAGCCTTAAAAAAATCAATTTTCGTCATATTTTTGGGAATAAAATGTCACATAAATCAGGCTAGGAATGATTTATTAATAAATCTCTGTAAATATCTTCAGAAT
The DNA here is from genome assembly GCF_006386435.1 of Epinephelus moara. Classification (NCBI taxonomy): domain Eukaryota; kingdom Metazoa; phylum Chordata; class Actinopteri; order Perciformes; family Serranidae; genus Epinephelus; species Epinephelus moara. The sequence goes on along the minus strand of NC_065510.1, from coordinate 6,308,063 downwards.
ATAGCCAGGTGTATAACTGGAAAGTTTGGTGTACATAGGTGCTACAGAGGCTGAGATGTTCGACTTGGAGTATGACAAAAAACTAATTTTGAGAAAACGGCATTCAAAGATTTACATAGGGGAATTTAATACATTTCTATTGGAAACAATTGCTCACAAACAAAATAAATGTTCAGGCCTTTAGTAATAATAATATAGTAAATTTCAAGCTCATGAAAATTGATCATTTAATAACATGACAGGCATATAAGGCCTACAACTGTAGTAACCCAACTAATAAACATACTGGCCTACACTGCACAATGCTAACTTTTTGGTAAATTCGGGAGAAACTTACTGCTGCAAGTAGACAAAATGTAATAAAATAAACGTCTAAATGTATAATTTGAATGTTTTCTTTATAGCAATTTGAAAGAATACATATTCAAGGAGTAAACTAGCCCAAAATCTCAAAATTGACCACTGCATGAAAAATGGATGTTTTTGCCTGCCAGTTGTTCAAACAAAGTCAGGCTCCCATTGGAACCTGACCTCGCTCACTTAAGATGGGCTGTTAAGGTGGACCAGCTTTTCTTATTGTAGTTCTTATCACAGCTAAACAGATAATGGCAACCCAGTCTCATTCCTGAGTCTTTGAAATCCGGTGCTTGGGCAGTGAAGAAAAAGCTGCCCTTTTACATCAGCATGACATCACTGCTGGTCACCATTACAGTATAACGATGGCCGGAGGCATCAGGGAAAATGTGATGGCACAAGATTGCAAGTTAAGGCAGCAAAAGTCTGAGTGGGGCGGGCAGGAAGGGTGGCAGATGTGTCCTGTTAGGTTTTACTTATTAGGTGAATTTAATATTTTTTTTGCATTTTTTCATATTTATATATTAAGGTATACTTTAAACCAGGGGTCTTCATCGTTCTTCAGGCTAAGGACCCCTTGGCCCAAAGACAGACAGCAGGGACCCCTACTACATATATATTTTTAAAAAAGAGTTGCACTTGAGATAGTTCTGAATATTTTTCGGGTCTTCTCTTGTTTGCCTAGCTGCTAACTAAGCAGCAGCTGTAGCATTGCTAGGTGCGTTAGCCTCACCCTCTGCACTTTCTGTGGCAGTTTCTATGGTGGACGGTGTGTCAGAGTCTGTGACAAAGTTATGAAATAATCCATTGTGGCACACAAGAATGTCTGTACACTTGACATAGTAATACAGCTAACTGGCTAATATGCAAAAATAATTACAGGTGCAGCACAGTGATGTAGCGTTAGCTAGCTCACATGATCGCAAAACGATTCCTGGGTAACAGTCAGCTTATCAAAAATGTTGTGTACTGTTAACTAATAGGTTTTATGAATAGGCTGATTTATCTTGGCTAATAATAACATAATATGTTAGATTCACGTTAATGTGGATTGTCAGACACATTTTACTTACTAAAACTTTAATTAGTTAATCAGATTATTTAGAGGTCATTTGGTGGCCCCCCTATAGTAACTCTGAGGACCCCCTAGGGGTCATGGACCCCCTGTTGAAGACCCAGGCTTTAAACTGTTAAGATTTAGCCTTCAAAATTGCCTTTGCAATTACATTTAATAAAAAAAACATCCTTTGTGCTTTATTTTTTTTTTTCAGTTCAGGCATCATATAGGCACCAGTACTATTTTTAAAATATTGTTCTAGCACCGGTACCAGAAAAAAACCAAGCGACACCCAGCCCTAGTCGTAATCTATTATTACCCATTGTCTTAATTTTCATTTTTTAAGTGATAATACGATACAGAACAAGTTTATAGATGATGCATTTATAAGGGCACTGAAAGAAAAGATGATCAGAGTGGTCACTTTTCATGTGAACACCACACAAAGCAGAACTAGCTACCACTTGTTTGCCCCGTAACATTGGCTGCCATGAGCTAATAAACATTTTTAGAATCAATTGCCTATCCTTCATCCTTCACCCCATGAATCCCTCTTTTATTCACCTCATGTATCAACACATTGCAATTATTGGATTTTTAAATAAACTTCAGACGCTCAGTCGCAATGGTATGTAGCAATGTAGCTTATCAGTGTAATGGCTAAAGCTGGCTAGATGTTGAGATCATGCCTGTGAAACTGAAGACAAACCAGACAGTAGTTAAATGATATGTACCCATCAACTTGACAGGGGTGTGATTTACTTAAAGTTACAGCAGATTGCTTTCAATGTTCTTATCTTCTAAACTGGATGGACGATCTTCAGATTTTTCCGTCATCGTCAAAAATGTTGAAAATATTTGGTTAACACAATCTCTGTTCGATGGTCCACCCAGTTTCTAGAAACCAACAACAAGCCAACAGGTTTTAGGCAGAGACCATTGCTGTAAGGTCATAGACTCACCATTACAGCTGATCATGTGGTGCATCATCGTTAAGATGATAAAATTATGTTTTTTGAGGCGACTCACATAGTGTGAATTGTGCAGGGAAAATAGCGTGTTGTTATGCTGTTCAACCATGGCTGCTCCTTAATTGGTGACACGTCATGCTGCTCCCAATGTTGGTGTCTCTCTCATGATCTTGGATTAAAATCCTTGGGTCTATTCTGGGTTGATTCTGGATCAGCTTCAGATTAATCCTCTATAAACAAGCAAGACTGAAAACATTATCTGGCGGGGTAACAACCTAAGATGGAGCTAGAACACCACATTATACATTTCACACATTGTAACTCACGCTGTGTGAGATAAGTAGGAAAACAGGAGGTAGTTCGTAAATACCAACTTTCGTTTGAGGATAATTCAAAGCGTGTCAAACACAAATTCAGCACTCTGCTGGATGTTTATAGCAGGCTGTGTGTAAGATGATGACACAGATCATCCCACGCCTTGTGAGCGAAGGACCCCCGGGTTAATAAGGGCGGCGTGTAGACTGTGGATGAGTAATTTGGCTCTAAACCTGAGCGTGTGATTGAGCGAGGGTGAGAGTGAGGGCACCGTATACGTGTGAGACGCAAGGACCAGTTTGTACAGATGTTGATGAGATCTGTTAGATGTAATGGGAACCAGTGACCCAGTGAAGCCATCACTGATGGGCGGATCAATAAGCCAGCGAGGCAACTGAAAGCAGTGCGTATTTGTGTCTGTATTACGCCTCAACCTATCCACCTGCATTCTATATATCACCTATTCTTGTCCTCTCTCCCTTTGCTCCTTTCATCTCTGCTTCTTACGTCACATATGTTTTCTTCCACCTTGTCTCGCTCCGTGTCCTCTCCTTTCATTCCCACCACTTCATAACTCTGATTTCTTTTATACTACCTCTCCTTTCCCTCTCCCTCCGCCTCTCTTTTTCTAACAACCTTCATCAATACCACTCCCATCCCTCCCACCCTCTCCTCGCCCCATCCCCTCCCTAGTCGTGACTGAACCCCCCTCTCCTCCTGCCTCCCCTCATTTTTCTTCCACTCCTATATCTCATGTCCAGAACACGACTGGCACGACTCTGTCCAGAGGGAGCCGGCTCGGGGACCTCGGGCCATATGCTACAAGAGGAGAGGAAATTAGGAGATGGGAGGGGGAGAGGAATAACAGCTATGTTGGAAAGAGGGATGGGAAAGGAGCTCAGTGGAGGAGGGAGGGATTGAGGCAAAGTGAGGAAAATAAGGCAACTTAAAGTAGTTGAGGAGTTGGAGGGAGGGAAGATGGACAGAAATAGCTAGAATGATGGAGAATGTGGAAGAAAAAGAGGTACGCCTGGCTCCACTTTTAATGTTTGTACCACATATAGCCAGTTTAGGATCAGCTAATTATCTTTGCTTGGATAGTGAGTGCAGTAAAATCTGATCATGCATATCCAGCAGAGGTGCATCTGCTCTCACTTTACTTTTCCCAATGTTTCTTGTGTTGATGCGTCATCTGTCTCTCAGGAACCACCTCTTGATACACACAATGTATATCGATGCATTGATTACAAGGACTATAACTTACATAATCCACTACCCATCCCTATGACCATGACTGTAAAGGTCAAATGCCTAGTCTAACCCAACCCTGTCCTTAATTAAATGGGTGACTTTGTGACGAGCTAAGTATGAGTCTGGAAGGCAGGGCCCGGCTTCCCCACAACTCATCCAGTGCAGAATGCTTTGATTGACCAAGCAGGAATCGATCCGTGTGTTGAGCAGGGTAGGTACCGCTTGTTGTTCAAACATTTCACAATAGAAGAGTAGTGCAAAGTTCCTCCAATAACCTGCTAGAGAAAGCACCAACAAAAACTACACATGGACCGATTTTTTGCGCCACACATCGGTATCGGTCGATATTCACTTTCTTGAATGCCATCGACCTTTCAGCAAATAAGAAGACATTTGCTGATGGCAGTGGCTAATATTTTTCTGATGTGTCAGAATTTTGCACAGGCTAAAAAGCAGAACTATCCCACTGTCTCAGGGGCAGAAGCAAATGTGTTTGTCTTCATCTTGGGACGAAAGGATGCAGTAAACTCACTATCGATGCACCCTTGCTTCCCTGATAATGCTACATTGTGAGTAACAAATCTGTGCTGACAGCAGGAGGAGAACAAATTTATGTTAGCTGTTGGCAGCCAGAGGCCGCAACTAACCACTTCTGTGAATTACACTGTGAGTGCATTCAAGCTCTATTCAGTAAAAATGAGTATTGGGCGAAGGTGAATTATAACGTTCTCACAGTATGTTCAAATGTAATCTTGTAGAAATTAGTTTTTGGCAAGAAACTTAAATAAATATGTTTTTTTAGGAGGAGAAATATGTTGATGTCTTCACAGGAATATAAAATAGATACTGGAGGGGGAATTATGATGTATTATATATAGTAAAAAGATTTTGAAGCAGTTTTTAAAATTGTTTCCCGTGTGAAAGAAGGTTATTTTAAAGGCTACAAGGTTACAACTGCATCATATGACTCACAAGGAGAATTTCAAGCATCTGGAGGGATGAATTTGACTGGGTTCGTTATAACAAAAAGAAAAGGCTAATAGCCCAACTTGTGTGGCAAGTAAGTGACTGCTTCAGACTGCTAAACTGTCAGTAATTAAATTGCTCCCTCCAATCTATGACAGAAGTGTGCATGTTTTTTTCTGAATAATAAAACAAAATATTTTTTTATTATCGTAGTTGATTATTAAAAATAACTATAAAAACAAAGAGGGTACATTTATTCCTTTTTACTCAAGATAAGCAAACTCCTAACCTCCCTGCAAAATGAATTTGAAAAAAGTAAAATAAAAAAAGTAGTACATGGTTGCTGTGTCAGATATAAGGCTGCTGATCTGTCACTACAAGAAACCATGCACACAAGTTGAAAGGTGAAAACATTGCAAATGGCCACTCTAATAAAACTCATAAATTGAATCATCTATATGTTGACACTGTTTGGATGCTTTCACCTGTTTGTTCCTGTGAATTCTGATTCTGCATTCATTCACAAATAAAAAGAGAAACAAGTAAATTATTGTCATTTTTACCCAGACAAGTGACTATTGTGTCTGGACAACTGAAAGGTAAATTTACTTGTCTGAAGGACAAGAGCCTGAAAATCTTCGAGCCCTGGAAGGTGTCAAGAGCTGAGGGATTTCCATAAGTGGATAGTGGAGAAACAGAATCTCTTCAAGACGTACTTTGAGTTGTCAAGAGACCAGATGACATATTACTAAAAATGCTGCCATCCAGCTGATCCTGAACAGCAGCTGACAGTGTAATTGACTCACACAAAGTGACACTAATGTTGCCAAAGGGAATATTATGTTTAATCAAAGCACACATATTCTCTGTTTCTCTCCTAAAGTTGATTTATAAATATGGAGTTCAGCTCTTTGGAGCATTTTGTTAGATGGAAAACAGAAGATCAAGATTACTCTAAAGCACAGTAAACACAGTGCCATTTTGGGAAAGATGACCATCCTGAAAGAAACGTGGTGGACATCTTTGGTCGTGGCTCTACAATAGTGGGCCCGCATCGCACAGTGAGAGAGGTTCAAGGATTGCTGTCGTCGCAGTCTTGCAATCAAAGACAGCCTGGCTGACCATCTCACTGCGTGACTGCTGTTACGACCTACTAACCAACCAATAGAAATGCAGCATGAAATGATGCACTGGCGCTAAAACCAAACAAACAGATGGATTGTAGCTTGTCATGGAGACATAAAGCTGGCTCCACATTAGATTTCAGACCTGTTAGTCCCTTATGAACCTCTGCGTCGTTTGGGATCCTCAGGTCTACTGCTTGTCCCAGAGCTATTGCCACCAGGGCCCGAGGCTCTGGAATGACCTGCCCGTGGATATAAGGCTATTGGAGTCACTGGAGTCTCTCCTAAAAACAAACTTCTATCGGAAAGCATATCCTGATTTTATCTGAGGTGTCTGTCTATTCTATTGCTATCTTTTTCCTGTTATTTCCCATTTATTATCTTGATTTTAGCTTTGGCCTTCCTAATTTTATCTTTGACTAGATATCATTTTATGACATGATATTCTTCTTGTGTTTTAATTATGTTTAGTTTCATTGTACAGCACTTTGTAACTGTGTTTTCAAAGGTGCTATATAAATAAAGTTTAAAAGTTATTAATTTTTCTTAATTTTCAGTCTTGTCCCACTGTGTTTTGCCTTGACGCCGCCGAGCACCGTTAAACTATAATGACGACCGGCTGCGTATCATACCAACGTTACAGGATGACTCTTGTTATCAGTGTCTGACACTGTAAGTCACGGGGTCTGCCCATTGGTCCAACATCCCATTGTTCCAACCATATTAAACCCATTGTTCCCAAGTCCCGTTGTTCCGAAATCATCATGATGCCCTGTGGTTAAGGTCTGGTTAGGTTTAGACACAAAAACCACTTGGTTAGGGTCAGGAAAAGATCATGGTGTGGGTTAAAATGAAAAAGAAAGTGGCAAACACATAAGCCGTGAGCCTGCTCCGCCTCAAGCCTTTCCCAGCTGACCCAGAGCCGGTCGCGGCGCACCATCAAGGCAGAAATACGCCCGCCGCGAGCCGTTCAGCACCGCAGAGAGCTCCCCACACAACCCGGACCCCAGAGTTAATAACAGGAGGTTATGGTGTTTCACTCTCTCCTCTCTATGACACTTGTATCTTGACCAGTAGCCTAATTTTGTTGCGTTTGCTGATCCTCTATGGTACACAAATACAGTATAGCCTAGTATAATCACATATCGGATCAACGGGGTGTCGGACTAATGACATGGACCCCGTAAGTCACTGCCCAAGGTTTCAACAACTTTAGAGTAAGATCAGGCTCTCACAGCCTGCAGCTCAGGCGCTGTCATCATACAGTCTGCATACATCAAACTTGATGTCGTACCCAAGTTTATTAGATCGATGTCGCACACTGTAGTTGCACTAAATTTAAAAGATTGCTTAAATCTCACAGTCTGTGGGAGGCTTAAGACCGTTAACAACAGCCAACAGTTTGTAGCTGGTCTGTAACATAAAAAACATGAGGTTTGATAAAAGACCTTAAAACCTTACAAATTGCTGGTCCTTACAAAGATAGAAGGCACACAATAACACCACTAAAACATAAACTGTAATTTTTGGCCACTGTTAAGACAGAACTTTATTTATCTCTCCATTTATTTTCTCAGTGTCTGTGTCTTTCATCTCACACACACACACACACACACACACACACACACACACACACACACACACACACACACATGCATGCAGGCTCTTCCCACATCTACCATCGCTACTGGACACAGTTCCATTAGTTGTGTGAAAATCAGTCTAATCACTGTTCCCCTGCAGTCCAGAGAAACACAGCTACCCTTTCATCTCTCTAACTAAGTCATTACCTCTGCTGGGCTGCCAATGAGGCAACACAAGTCATGACAACATCAACACTTAAACACACCCTTACAGACACAGGCGTCATGTGCGCACATACATGAACAGATGCATGCACTTCAGGTCTTAACAAACAAAATTCATGAGCTGATACTCATAAACACATCCATAAACATGTGCACACACTTGCTGCGAACTACAGCACGCATTGTAGCCACACGCTGTGGCCTTGTTGCCTGGTAACAAAACTTACTTTTGCAAAAATTATTTCTTTGAAGAAAGTTTTGAGAAGATATGGAGATGTGGAAGAGAAAGAAGAGGAGAGACGGAGAGAGAGGGTGGTGGGATAAAGAGATAAAAGGAGAAAAAATCAGAAAATGAGACAGCAGCAGATGAGCAGAATGCAAACGATGGGCTGAAATATGAAAATACGCTCAAGCGAGCATTCAAAAGTTTGTTTTAAAAACTCATTATGGTGACAGAAAAACAGACTGAGGAGGAGAGAAAAGAGTGCGCAGTGACTGGTAATGTAGACTTGAAAGAAAGTAATATTTATCTCCTATTTACTTGTGATCTTTTTCCATACACAAAGAGCTGCATTGCTTTTAGATGACATGCTGAGATACATTAACTTGGTTTAATTCAAAAACAAGCATACATTTATTGCTACAGCGCCCTTCAAAGCTTTTCTCAACAGAAACATTTTCAGCAAATGTTTATTTTCTATTCAGCCCAGATTTTGAATTAATGGCTATCTTTAATGAATGAAGGAGCTAAATTGAAATTAACTCTCAACCAGCTCTTTGAAGTAGTAAGGACTGTTCAAAATGTCCCCAGGCTCTGACAGGACCTCGGAAACGACACAAACACACACATTACGACCAGAACTGTAATGATTGATAGATTCGTCTATTAAATTTATCAGCAACTGATTTCAATCGGTTTGGTAATTTGGTAAGTTAAAATTCTCTGATTCTGGTTTCTTAAATGTTTCATTGTCTAGTTTCTTTATTTATCTATGACAGTAAACTGAATATCTCTGGGTTGTGGACAAAACAAGACATTTGAGGACGTCATCTTCGGCTATGGGAAAAAAGCGATTGACATTTTTCACCATTTTCTGACATTTTATAGATGAGTCAACTCAGAGATTAATCATGAGAATAATCACCAGATTAAAACCTCTTACCATTCCTGTAAAATAAACTTAAGGTCGCCTAAGTGCCTGTGTCCACATTGTGTTTTTCTTCAGCAGAAAAGCAGTGTCAGGGCGCTGGGGAGCGCTTCAAAACAAGAGCGTCTGGTACTATTTTTAATGACGTGCTCGGCATGGGTATGTTTCCATGACAACACTATTTTGACACCAACATTAGCTACGTAGCTATGGTAACGCTACATTAACAGAAGGTTGACTACAAGCTTCAAGCTTACAAAGCGAATGGTGATAAAAGCTTAACACTCACCAGCAACATCCAGTGTCCACCGACTGATCTGCTCCCAAAAGATGGGCTTCTCTGTCTTTATTGTGACAGGAGACAGTAGCCTAACTAAAAGCAGTGAACGCTTCGACTTTCAACTTGAAGCGCTCACAGTGGCTGCAGAAAAAAGGCGGAGCGCTCTGAAAAAAGATGCTAGGCGGGTGCTGTTTCTTGAGGTTTAGTGTAGTTGATTTGATTTTTGATTTGACAGTGTGCAATGACATTAATCATTTACAAGAAATGAAAACATGGTTGCACATGATTTAGCCAAATGCTAATTTCCATCTGTAGTCCTACACATAACAAGTAGACGCCATAAATGAAAATAAAATTTAAGGTGCAATGCAGACTTCAGTATATCCATGTGTCTAGCACAATAGAAGCAGTATGTACACACTGCACAGTACAAAATACAATATAAAAAACACAGTAGCCACCTTGTAAAGTGACCAGGTTACAGGTGCTGATGCCTTCCATAATAAAAACTGTAATAGGTGGCCACATGTGGTCATATACGCTCACTTCTCTTGAAAACAATTGAAAAAAGATGCCAGCGCTGAGAAAAAAATGCTATGTGGACACAGGCCTTAAGGTGCCCATCCAAGACACACACCAAATAAAATATATGCTGTTCTTGTTCCATTTTAGTACATGTCCATGCGTTGTCTGATTTGAAAGGTAACATTTGAAGTTTTCACCCTAACAGTCAGAACACTGTAAGTGCTTCTGTCATTAAGTTATCTAAGTTTCAACTCACTGAAATAAAAGGTTTTTTTTTTTATCTTTGCCTGAATATTTTCTTAGAAAAAGATGGTGCAGAGGACTAGAACTGGGATTTTTTGCTGGGTAGACAAAAGAACCGCAGCATATGGCGTTAGTCCACAAGTGGATAAAATCACAGAGAGTAAATGTTTCAGACGATTTTCTGAAGTTTCGTCCGGGTACTTTTAAAAAAAGAAGAGAGGGTAAAATAATGTACTGCATGTGTGAGTGAAAACAAACCAACAAAGACAGAAAGGTCTATTTAGGAGCTTGATAAGTATAAAACACTTTCAGAAAACCTAAATTGATAAGAAATACTGATTTTTCTTTCCCTTAAGACAAAAGAGCAGCCATTTGTTTATCATTTATGTACATTTATAACACTCTGTGGTGCCAGGAAGGAGTTCAAAACTCCTGTGGAGGTCCAGAGTCTCATTGACTACAAGACCCATAAGCCATTGAGCCAATCGTTGGCTATTGATTGGCTCTTGAGGAAGTAAGGCAGGCTCTTCCTTTCAACACAGACCCTTGTTGGCTAGCGTAGCCTGAGCGAAAGCATGGACGCTCCCATTGGCTCAAATAAGGTGTCAATCAAAAGGTCAGAGTTCAGCAACCATTTTGACAGTGAGAATCCCCATGGTTACATGCAAACTGAAGATATTATAGATAGTATGTGGAGAACTGTGAACGTTTGAAATGAAGCAACAGCAGTTTGGGAGTGTGTGAGGACTGTACGACCATTTTTGTTAGAATGTAATTGATCTGTGGATTATCATAAGGCATATTACTTGAGTTATAACTGTTAGTTTGTTTAGTGTTTATCTGACAGTAGCATTTATGGAACCTGCTGTGGTGGTTGTATCTGGAAATGGTCTGCATCAATCGAACCACAAGGAGCAATGGGTCGTATGAGTAAACCACCTAAACATAGCAAATACAGCAGTTGTTTACATATCATAATTATCAAATAAAACCTTACAAGGACCCACAGATGGGACATTGGATTGTTAAAGAGGTTTAACACTGAAAATAATGGTTAGCTGCAGCCCTAGCTTTAACCACCAAAGAAGAGACTATTTAGTTGAACTTGCCCAGAATTGTTTTTTGGCAACTGTGTGCGCTCTGTGTGTGACTGTGTACCAATTTGGCTTCACCAATTTGCAGTTTTGGATACATAACAGATCATCTTTCCACCTCAAGCATTCACAGCACATTTTAGACTACTTTTTATAGGATGGACTTCACACCAACACAGCAGCATTTAGAGTATCTAATTCATTATTTGGCTTCACAAACACACACACACCCCATCAGAGACATTAACAGTGCATCTGCTTTAGTCCTGACCTTTACACACACATTCCCACACAAACACATTAACTTGGCTCTCTGTCTCTATACATTTCAAGTCTACACTGTTAGAAAGTAATTCTCAAGGGCCGGCCTGGAAGCCCGAGAGGCGGGTGACCTCTCCACAGCCCTCTAGTCGTTTCCCATTATGACCCCGTTACCCTTGGGGCCAGTGCTCTTTGATTGGGTCAGAGCTTCCAGGCTCACTAATTGGCTATTTGGCACGACAGATGACTTTTAATTTATTTGGACGGGTGGTAATTGGAAGTCTGTGGGAAGCAACAGCTCACAAGCTCAACAAGGAATACTGCAGAAAAGAGAACAACGAGGGGGAGAATAATAATTACGTGGATGGTGTTACTCTAAAGGGCACCGGTTTGATCTCGCAGACTCGTAGGAGGGTGTGTATGGGGAAGAGTGGAGAGGTGACTCATTTCTCACTTTTTACAGATGAGATTAGAGCGCTGCTGAGGAAAAGATTTAAATCCCTTAGTGCTTAGTTGGTGCTAACTAAAAGGAATACTACAACCCCCAAATGATCATTTGAATATCAATTACTCAACCTGTGTTATATTGAATTCATGAGGAAACCTTGTTTTTCTCACATGCCTCCACAGTGAACAAAGAATCCAAAAATGGCAAAAAAAAAAAAATCTTAATAAATTCAAGTAAAAGGGGTTAGCTATGAACAACAGCAAAACATCCTTTTTCATGGTCACACACAACTCATACAGTGCAGTCCAAGTCTTGTTGATCCAGTCATTTGCTCAGGACTTCCCAATCAGACAATCCTTGCTGACCGGAAACTGAATGAAAAGTGAAACTTAAACTATGCCAGACTCCATTGAGAAAAAACAATTTTACCTCGCTGAACACGGGAGATGCTGGTCCACCACTGCCTGGATCCGATCAGCTGTTTGACTTTGGTGAACCCGAACTAACCCTCTTAAACAACAAAGCAACACAATAACCCAAGCTAACAGATGAAGGCAGCAGTAGATGAGCATGTTCAGCAAGGTGAATTTACTATTCATTTAAACTTCAATCAAAGAAAAATGTCTGTGTGTAATCCTAAGAGCAGTTTGTGAATGCAGTTGTCTTATGTGCAGTACAGTTGGTACTTCATCTACAATTACGACCTCCATTTTCCTGTTATATGTAATATGGTACAGGTAACTAGATTATTTGGTCTGTCACAAGTTTTAACTGACAACAAAACTCTAGCTTCAGGGCTTAAACAGCATGCCAACTCAAAAATAGTAGGTAGGGAAATACCTTGAAATACATGCTACACAACCTGTTGTTGATACCAATATTATATTGTAAGAAGCCCATGTTGTGTATAATATGAAAACAGATTTATCGATGTTTATCCTCAATGGACAATGGTGAAATGGAGAGAATTCATGGAGTCCCATCAAAGGTTTTATATCGTGCCCTAACATAAGTACTTTCTACATATTTTTTTACGCGTCTTTTTCAATACATTGATAAAATATAAAATAAAATAAAACAAATACATAATGACGTATGTTGGCCGGAAACCTGTTGCTGTAATGCTAAATACTAGAATCTTTGGACTTGCCAGATCAGTTAAAGGGAAATTTCGGTTTATTTCAACCTGTCTCCTATCATCCTAAATTTGTTTCAAGTGACTAGTGACATAAAAATAATAGTTAGCATGTTAGCCGTTAGCCTAGATACAGCCGGGGCGCATAGTAGCGTCAGACCTGTTAAAACGTAAGTAAACGGGCAACCTTCAAGTGCAAAGTTAGTCCACTAAACAAGCTTTTTTTCCACATAGACCGCCTCATATCGTTAGGTTAAATTTCAGAGAACATATAGAAAACGACATGTAAACGTGTTGTCTTACCTTACCGGTGTGCTGCCATGTTTGTTTACCATTTAGCTCTGCTTTCCAAAGCGCGGCTCTAGATAAAGCCCAGCTGGATACTACTCCAGGTGGAGGTGTCTCGTCCTCGGTCACATCCAGACCTTGAAAATAAGGCTGCAACCGGTCCCATTCCTTGCAACAGAGGCATTCCTCTTCTGTGG
>NC_065510.1:6285015-6294187 GCF_006386435.1 Epinephelus moara | reverse complement strand
GAGACAGGTTGAAATAAACCGAAATTTCCCTTTAACTGATCTGGCAAGTCCAAAGATTCTAGTATTTAGCATTACAGCAGCAGGTTCCCGGCCAACATACGTCATTATGTATTTGTTTTCTTAAAATATCCGCTCCTGGAATACAGTATCTACAAAAAGCACCAAAAGCATGGTTGAGTGCTGCTTAGGCAACTCAGAGCAATTGAATAAGTTTAGGGAAAGATTGCCGTCTTGGTTAGATATTGGAAAAGTCAACAGTGACTTGAAGCACGAGACAAGACGACAATCTTTCCCTAAAGGTTGTCATCTTGCCTTGTGCTTCAAGTCACTGTTAGGAATCTTTAGGGAAAGATTGTGGTCTTGGTTAGATATTGGAAATGTCAACAGTGACTTGAAGCATGAGGCAAGGCTTTATTAACATTTAAACCAAACCATGATAATCCTGACCACCCCCGTACGACAGTGCATAACAAAGATGTAGGGGACAAAAAATAAAATAATGAAATTCCTACCAAACATAAACTGGCAGGAATTTTGTCTCCCTTCAAAATAGTACTGGCAAAAAAGGGAAACAAAGTAATACATAAACAGACACTTGAGGGGTTAAAGAGAAATACCATCTGGCTGTCATTTCCCTTTAAGTACCTGACACTGATGCAAGAATTAAATCATGTTCCTTGCTTTCCACTTTCTTGTTTTTCATCATTTTAAAAACTATATGCCAAAACAAATTTAAACCAGTCGTGAAATCAAGGGAACCCTGTGAACCACAAGTGGAACAAAACAGAATGTCATGGTGATTTACAGCTCTTTCAATTCAGTCTGAGCAAACAGCCTCTGACTTAGACTACATTTACATTTTAGTCATTACGTAGACGCTGTTATCTACCGTAGAGCAGCTTCCAATGAGGGCAACAACAGGATCTGCTTAATTCTTTCACTGCCAATATTACAAGGAATCATTAGTGAGAAGTGCAGGGGTCAGAAACACAACATTCTGGCAAGAGATGGAACAAATACGCCTGTTCCCCTTACATATTCATGCATATAAATGACTAATTTCCTGTTGAAATGGAGCTGTGTTAAGAGGACAAAGGAAGACCAGGTGTATGTAATTGAAATGGCTGTGGAGAAGATGAGAAATTAAGGAAAATATGGAAGGTAAGGAAATCTTCACCCTTCACATTCAAGGCAAGTTTTAAATTTATGCTTTGACATGAGGACTTTCTCTCAATAACTACAGTCTGGGAAATGTTAATACCATGCACATTTGGAGAAGGTTATTTAAAATGTTAGGCCTTTACTCTGTTAGTTTAATTTGTCTGGCCAGGTTAGAGCAAAGCTATCATATAGTTCTTCTGGCTTCATCAGACCAAGACCCTCAGTAGGTACTTGGATGGCATAAGAATCAGCACATTCATACTGCTGTGCAAAGGCGAAAGCCCTGAACTTCATTTTGGTCTTTGTTACTTTTGGAACAATAAAGACCTGATCTATCATGTGGATAAATATCCTGCGTCCCCTGTGTTGTTTTTTGTTCGAAATCATGGGTTGTGTTTGCCTTACAAAAAGTTCTGAAGAAACCAATGAATAATCCAGGAACTTAAATAAGCATCTCTGGCTTTGTTTTCTTGCACTAAGAATTCTTTGTTTATACACACATGAAGTCACTGTTTTTGGTGTTGCACCTTTCAATTTTGAGGGTTGTACAAATATTTGTTTATATCTTATTTGTTTATATATATAAATATTTGTAATATTTGTCCTAATAATGTTAGTTTGTAATGTCCCATCAAAAAACAATTAAAGTGGTTAAAAGAATACAGATCGATTGATTTATTCTCATTCAATTTATTCTAAGTGGATAGTTGCAAGGTGTATCAGTAGCCTATATTCTGTCAAGTCATAATTATTATCATACAGTTTATTGAGTATTGTAATCAACAACAAAGTGGAAGATCAAATGGAAGATCATGCCTTTTGCCTTGGCACACATGCCAACGCATTCTCACACCAAAAGAACTTTACAGTATTTTTCTTAGTTCTACAGTCTGGTGAGTAAAGGTTCTTCTCCTTTGCAGGGCAGCAGGGTACCCTGCTGATTGACTCCTCTTGACAGGTAGTCAGCTGATGTTCCAAATTAATTAGCTCATCATTCTGTTGTGAAGAACTACTCACTCCTCTTGCCTAAATCGAACCAACCCAACCAACAAAGGCAATGAGTACAAGACAATCAGAGGGAAAGAAGGACTGGGCATGCTTGTGCTGTCCTATGAAATGCAAAGCCACAGCAAGGACCCAGGATGGAGATTTGTGTCCACCTGCAACAGATCTGCCATCTGGCTTATCAAGACTGAGATCGAGACTGGATCCCAATACAGCTAAAAAAATTGGCTAATGATAAATGTTTGGCAAATCTAATATAAAAGTGGAATTGGAGTTTAACTTTTCCCCTCGATTCGTTGGTTTCCAACTGGTTGGTCACGGTCCAAAAGTAGGTTGCGGGTCCATTCTGAATGGATCGCAAGCAGGGGTGGAAATTAGCACCAGCTACCAGCCCAATCTTGGTAAAATATGCAAGTGGCTTCTAAATTTGCTTCACTCCTCAACAAAAAACAATGGCAGGTGGACAAAAAAGTTCATTTCCAACCCTGATCGTAGGCAAATGTTTCAAGTTTGTAAAAAAACAGAGGGCACAGAGCTTTTATTTTGAGGTGCCATTTCCTGCTGCAGAGTCAGTGAGTAACAGACAGCTATCAACAGAGTCGGCAAACGAGCTTGACAACATGGCCAAACGCAAGTATGACACCAAATGTATTAATCTGTGAGGACCTTGAACCAATGACCAGCTGGGACAAACACCACAAAAGAAGAGCGTTACAGTGGCATGAAGCAGAGAGCCATAAATCATGCATAATCTGGATGTCAGATGACCAAAAACTACTGAAGCCACCTGTAAATCCAGAGTGGCTTTGGTTTTAGAAGCCCTGGTTATGTATAATTGGGCTATGTGTAAAGAAACTAACAAACCAAAAACACAATAAAGTAATCTACATTATAGTTTGGAGATACTGCTGACAGAAAAGGAAAATGTGATAAATGAAAGAGCTAGAGGACAAAGAGGAAACTTAATGACAGTAAATGCAAAAACAGACACACACACCCCTCAACAAAGATATGCAAATGCATGCATGCTAAAAAACACACATAGCTGCACACACACACACACACACACACACACACACACACACATTCACACTGTGGAAGATTAGCTCTGTACACGCTATGGTACAATCCTCTTTGAGGGACTTAAACTTTCTCATTACACGTATACATCCGGATTTCTTTCCAGGCGGTGCGAGAGTGATTTTTAGTGAGAAAGGGAGGAAGATAAAGGAGGGACAGAAAGAAAGGAAGAGAGAGAGAGGAAGAGAAAGATGTGGGACAAGATAGAAATGAAGTGAGAAAAGAGGAAGTAGAGAGACGTGGTGAGAAAGAGTAAAATGGTGATAGAAAATAAGGTGAGATAAAGGTTAAAGAAGAGAGCAGGGATGGGAGTGCTAAAAAGGAGAAAGCCATACACACAATGGAGAAGGATGAAGTGTGTGTGTGTGTGTGTGTGTGTGTGTGTGTTTGTGTGTGGTGTGTCGCTGTGACATACAAAGGAGATTAGAAGGTAATCAAGCATATGGCAGGTGCAGCACAAGGGGAATAATAATGGACTCACACTGTACACACTTAAAAATAAACTTGGACACACACACACTGCACAGCTGCATGCTGGAATGCAATAAGACAGACTGCTATCAAAGAAGCACTGTCATGCAGAGCTACAAACACTCACCGTTTACTGTACACTGTGAGCAGATAAGGATGTGGTCTCGCTCATCAGATCACAAAGCAAGAAAAGCTGATTTGGGATCATTCACAGCCTGCTGAGTTTATGCCTTCTGCCACAAAATGGATAACAAAAGTCTCCAAATCTCTTTGTCCGTGTGGGATTCTGTTTCTATTGAACTGTTGGAGTATTCAGGGTTCAGAATTGATAGTTTCCTTGGCCTGTTCGTGTCGTCTGTACTGCATTTATTGTTGTAACACTGGTTTTATGCTGCCCTCTTGGTGCTGGGATTTTTATCTCAATGACACCTTGATAGGGTTAAATCTAACACTGACAGGTATCTGACAGATACATCAGTTCAACCGGAGCTTTGTTTAAAATGTGCTGTTACGAGATTTTAAATGACATCTGCCAACCATTACCGGATAATGGGTCAATGGGCCCCTGGGCACAGACATGCAGAAGGCCCCACCACCTCTGCTACATGCTTGATACAAAGTTTGCAGTTGTTTAGCTTCTTTTTGTCGCTGTTTGGTGTCTCTTTGTAGTCGTTACACACCTCTCTGCGTACTGTGTCTATTTGTGGTCATTTTGTGCCTCTTGGTAGTTGTTTTGCCCCTTCTCATAGACTTTGTGTGTCTCTTTGTGTCTCTTCATGGACTTTTTGTGGCTCTTCATAGTCAGTTTATGTTTCCTTTTGGTCATTTTGGTGTTTCTTTGTAATAATTTTGGATCCCTTTGTAGTTGCTTTGCATCTCTTTATGGTCATTGTCTGAATCTCTGTGGTTGTTTTGCCCCTTTTCATAGTTGTGTTTTTTATTTGCCCCTCTTTGCAGCCGTTTTGTGTCTCTTTTTTTGATGTTTTGTGTGTTTTTGTTGTTGCTTTGCATCTCATTAAAGTCATTTTGGGGTCTGTTTGACACATTTCCTCTGCCGCTGTGGATCTCCTTGTGTCTGTTTGCAGCTGTTTTACATCTCTTTGTGGTCATTTTGTGCCTCTTTGTGGTCATTTTGTGCCTCTTTGTGGTCATTTTGGATCTCTTTGTGGTTGCTATGCATATCTTTAGAGTCATTTTGTGACTCTTTGTGGTTGTTTTGGATCTCTTTGTGGTTGCTATGCATATCTTTAGAGTCATTTTGTGACTCTTTGTGGTTGTTTTATGCATATCTTTAGAGTCATTTTGTGACTCTTTGTGGTTGTTTTGCTCCTCTTTGTTTCTCTGTAGTCTTTTTGTGTCTCTTTGTAGTTACTTTCCATCTCTTCATAGTCACCCTTTGTCTCTTTGCAGCTGTTTTGTCTCTTTGTAGTTATTTTGCTTCTCTTTGAAGTTGCTTTGCATTTTGCTATAGCCAAATGGCGATTGTGGTTGTTTTGCCCCTTTTCATAGTTTAGCGTCTCTTTGTTGATGTTTTGTGTCTTTTTGTTGTTGCTTTGCATCTCATTTAAGTCATTTTGTGTCTGTTTGTGGCTGTTTCACACATTTCCTCTGCCGCTGTGGATCTTCCTGTGTCTCTTTGCATCTCTTTGTAGTAATTCTGTGCCTCTTTGTGGTCATTTTGGATCTCTTTGTAGTTGCTATGCATATCTTTATAGTAACTTTATGACTTTGTGGTTGTTTTGCTCCTCTTTGTTTCTCTGTAGTCTTTTTGTGTCTCTTTGTAGTTACTTTCCATCTCTTCATAGTCACCCTTTGTCTCTTTGCAGCTGTTTTGTCTCTTTGTAGTTATTTTGCTTCTCTTTGAAGTTGCTTTGCATTTTGCTATAGCCAAATGGCGACTGTGATTGTTTTGCTCCTTTTCATAGTTGTTGTAGGTGTGTGTGTCTCTTTGCAGCTGTTATACATCTCTTAGTAATCGTTTTGTGTCTTTTCGTGGACTTTTTGTGTGTCTTTGTAGTCATTTTATGTTTCTTTGTGGTCATTTTGGATCTCTTTGTATTTGCTTTACATCTCTTTATAGTCATCTCTTCTATCTGCATTTTGTTGTTGTTTTGTCTCTTTGTAGTCATTTTAGATCTCTTTGAAGTTGCTTTGCATTTCTCTATAGTCATTTGGCAACTGCGATTGTTTTGCTCCTTTTCGTAGTTGTTGTTCATGTCTGTGTCTCTTTGCAGCTGTTTTACATCTCTTTGTAGTTGTTTTATGTTCCTTTGTGGTCATTTCATTCCCTTTGTAGTCATTCTGGATCTCTTTATAGTTGCTTTGTATCTATTTATAGTCATTTTGTGGCTCTTTGTGGTTGTTTTCCCCCTTTTTGAAGTTATTGTAAGTCTCTGTGTCTCTCTGCAGCCGTTTTGCATCTCTCATTTTGTGTCTCTTTGTAGCTGTTTCATGTTTCTTTGTGGTTACTTTACTCTCTTTGTTGTCATTTTGGACCTTTTTGTAGTTGCTTTCCATATCTGTATGGTCATGATTTGACTCATTGTGGTTGTTTGCCCCTTTCTGGTAGTTGTTGTGTATGTTATTGTCACTTTGCAGCTGTTTATCTCCTTCTTGTCATTTTGTGTCTTCTTCTGATCTTTTTGAGTTTCCTGTTTGACACATGTTAATTTGAGTGACATTTTACAGGTGAAGGTCAGGGAGACCCCTGACACTTTGGGCCCTTGGGCCTGTTTATTAATCCATCCATGCTGCCTGCCAATTCGATGTAGGTGTTTTCTACAGTGGTGAAACAGAAACCACATATTGAGAGTTACAAAAACATGGAGGTGCATCAAGTTTCTTGTGATGCAATGACCTATGAGTAGCCACTGACACCAAGTGCTTTACTCAAAAAGTCTGAAGAGGGTCAAGCAGTTAGTTCACATGGCAAATTTACCCTGAACAAGTATGAGTCAGGATGCGGAGGTTAAATGCCAGTTAGCACCATGTGTCATCTTAATAAGAGGTAAGCTCTCCGTTTGAAGGAGGTTGAACACTTGCCATTGAATTCAGCAGTTATATCATACATTCTCATCTCTATGCACACATTCACTATTACAATCACACATATGCACACACTCATATACACGTTTTCCCGCCTCTTGTGAGCATATAAATAGAATGAGAGTAGAATGATCATCCCCATTGAAATTAACATAGCAGTAGCGTCAGAGCAGTGGTAACTTTTATGTGCCATTGTAGCCATTGTAGCTGGCTAACTTCTCTATAAACTTTCATGTAAACAAACCAACTTGCAGCAAGTCGCACTGAGGTGAGGTTTTGCAGGAGCATCAAATGAACAGTGGAGTAGTACATTTTCAAATGAGCTATCTGTTACTATCTCTGCCATTAATCTTCAGAAATATGAAATAGGCTAACTCTGGCTGCCTCTGAAGAACGACTGAGACCCGCTGCTCAGTGGACGGCTGAAATATTCCACCCATATTTCACCAAACACAGAGGTCGTGGGATAATATTTGTCCGGTGCAAGAAGGCATCTCTTTGATTTAGGGTTGTATTTAAGCTTTTTGTTTTGTATTCTGCCTCTTTCCCCGGTTGAGAGAATAACAGAGGCTGCGTAGGCAACTACAAAGTTTTGACGGCACTGTTGGTGCAGGAGGCTGATCTCGCTACACACAGCATGGAGACCAGCTCACAGAAAAAGCAAGTTCAAATCCATCAGAGGAGCAAAATCTCCAAAGATGATGAGATGGATAATGTGACAGTTTAGTTTGTTTAAGCCACATTTAAAAAAAAAAAAAAGGGTTGAGCTTGAATCAAGTGTGTTTTAACTAGGCAAGCTAATCTCAGTCTTCCTTAAGGGAGAAAAATGTGGATGGGTGAAGGGTTGTATTTTTCTGTTTCACAAGTGTAAGAGTCGGCCAAAACTGAGTTCTCAAACTAGTGAGTGTGACACGACCCCACTGACGTGTGTTGTCACCATAACAACTAACAACATCACCATTGGTCTAATGACCACGACAAACAGTTCAACGTCTTTCTATCCATTTCATTTCTATGCCCAGGATTAAAAGATCCTTTGAACCAGGTCAAAGAGGTATTGTGTTGCCATGGCAACTGTGAAAGCTGGCATCAGACTGGCAATATGTGTTTCCATAGTGCCAGTGCGACTGCCTTTACTGTGCTATCTCAGCTTGGCCTCACAAACTGATGCATGGGTTTTGAGAGATGTGGGCTTGAGAGATGCCACTGACTTGCATCATGGGAAATGTAGGAGTCAGTGTTTTTGGAGCTTAACGCATACTTTTGAATAAAAGTTATGGTATCTTGGCCTCTGCTGGAACAATTTGGAAAATGATCTGTGGAAATTGAGTACTAAATCATTGGAGTAAGCTTCTATCAGTCAACAACCCAACAGAAAACTAGTTAACAGCACTCAGACAGGGACATGAGGCAGTTCAGTTGGTCCCTAGTCTGACCTGAAATGAAGTGAATAAAAACAAAAAATAACTGCAGGTCTGCAATGACACAGGTCTGACTGTTTTGGTGGGGAGTAAGTTTGATGTATCTATTGTAACACAATGAATATATATATCAAAAACAAGGCTTTGGAATTTGGTAGTGTGAAAAAAACTTAAAACTTTAAGGCATTCTGTTGATAATGTAAAGCATTATACAACACAGACGTCAGCAGGTGTCTATCATTAAGGGGATACTTTGCCGACTGTCAGCAAGCTTTATATCATAATAACGGGAGTAGTATGTGTAAACTAACTACGATAAACTTCCCTAAAACGTACAAGCGCCCAGATCTCCCTGCTCATTTGCCAGCAAAAAATTTCATCATACAGCAGATTTTCACTGGCTCTCAAGATTCTGGAGGCTGCCCACGGAGGCTGCCCACGGAGGCTGCCCAGGGGCATGTTCAATCTCGAAAGGGTGTGCACCGCCATTTTGAACAACGTTTCCTCCAAATGGTGTTAATATGGTGTGCAGCAGGCTTTACATTCTCTCCCATTTGGTGGGCATGACAGAAGTGTATCGGCAGCGATGTGTATATAAACCAGATCTTGTTAGATTCTTAGGGTGCTTTCAGACCTAGAGTTGTCTTGCTTTGGTCTGAATCAGGGACTACTTTTGTTCCAAAGTTGTATAATTGCCTAGAGTTGGTTCGTGTTCTCACGGCGGCATTTACAAGTGGACCAGATCAAATGCTTTGCACGAGAAAGCCTTTCATGATTGGTCGAATTTCCATGTGGGAAAAATCCAGGAAGTAAAGCAAACGTTGAAGAAGAGTACACTTGCAAGATAAATGTGACACTTTCCAATGTCACAATGGAGGGACAACTACGCAGGTTGATTTTAGCGCTGCTCATTGTGGACTATATTGCTGTCATTGTTCATTTTAGTCAAACCATACAGTTTGAAAACGAGGCGCGGCTCCAACTAGAAA
>NC_065510.1:6283711-6283836 GCF_006386435.1 Epinephelus moara | reverse complement strand
AAACGAGGCGCGGCTCCAACTAGAAAACAATGTTTTGATGCATTGGATGTGCTGAATGTGCATATTAAGGCAGTACAGGAGGAGGTGCACATTAATAATCCTCCAGGACTGTAACATGCTCATGT
>NC_065510.1:6267331-6283631 GCF_006386435.1 Epinephelus moara | reverse complement strand
TGTTTTGATGCATTGGATGTGCTGAATGTGCATATTAAGGCAGTACAGGAGGAGGTGCACATTAATAATCCTCCAGGACTGTAACATGCTCATGTTTAACCCAAACAATGTGTCATGTGACTGCAGTTGCTTCACATCCAGGTCGGAACACCTTCTCACCACAAATTAACCGCACCAGAGCTCATTTGTAACCGGACTAAGACCACCTCTTCAAGAAGGTCTCAATCACTTGTTTTGGTGCACACCTGAGTGTGATTGCTGTGTTCACACCTGCCCAAACGAACCGCACTCAGAGGGCAAACAAACTTGAGTTAGACTGAACTGAACCAAAAAGTGCAGGTGTGAAAGCACCCTCAGTTAGTGCACATACAATTTTTGTTTTTATTTCCCACTTGCTTGGCAATGTAAAAGAATGTTTCTCATTCCAGTAAAGCCCCTTTGAATCTAGTTGAATCAAACCCTGCCGTATTAAGAGGCAGTGTGCCTGCGTAAACATAATAGGGTGCTCAATGCACCACCTTTTCTCTTTCAGTTAATGTGTTGCTACGTTTGTCGGTGCTTTACACAGTCCAGTTTTATTGAAAGACCATCTCTCCAGCAGTGAACTACTTATTTAAGCCGGGCTTCCTCTTTTGTACCAACTAATGCAATACCACTTAATTCATAAAGAAAAAATAGTTACCGTACACTAATTTACACCTCATTTTATTATGCATTTCATGCCTAGATTGTCACAGCCACAGCCATGGCCTCGTCTCTCCCTTGTATCTCCTTGTATTCCCCACTCTTGTCTTGTTCTCTGTGTGTGTGTCGTTCCCATATTGCCGCTCACCTAGACCCAGCTGACTAACACACCAGCCTGTAATCAGCTTGTCACCTCTCCCAGATCCCGGCCCAACACACACCTGGCTACAATCACCTCATCAACCCACAGCTCATCTACTTTGGCATTCCTCCCACTCGGTGCCACATCACTGTTCCAGTAGTCACAGTGGTAGCCATGCTCAGGCCCAGCTCTTGTGTCTTTGAGAATAGTTTCCTTGTGTTGTTGTTAGCAGTATTAATGCTTATTCTCTGGGCTCCAGTATTCCTGTTTGCCCATCTCACCTGCTTACCTGCCTACCACACTGCTCCGCCGCTCTCCATACTACCTGTTCACCCTGTCATTTCTTAAAGTCGTCTCCATCTACAGCGCTATTACAGTAAACCATGTAAAGGCCACAAACCCAGATGATAAACACAAACTGCTCAGATTTTATTGGCATGAATGTTTCTGGCTGAATGTTTCAAGACAATCTGCCTTTGTTCAAATATCTTTCAGCTATCTACTCACTTTCTCTTCAGGTGTTATGGGTACTTTGTGCAAAAATATTAAAATTTATTGACATTGTTTCTGTAGCTTGGCGATGCATTTTATTGCCAACATGTCTTTGATCGCTCCTGCTACTTGGTACGGAGTCTGCCGGTGCATCATTGGTGCATTTTCTCATGTAGACATGTTCACATGAAAGGAAATCTTCGTCACTCCAAGGCTTATGGAAATGTACTTGCTCTTAAGTCAATGGGATCCAGAGGTCTCAATGAAGAGATTACCCATGCAAGGTTAATGTATCTGGAATAATAAGATGACTTTTTGACAGGTTTCAATGGATTAAAGTGTAAGTCAACGTCAACATGACAATATTAGTGTCTTAGAGAAGAAAAGTAATATCATGTATATTCACCCCATTTATCATGCGGAGGCTCGTGCTCAGCGAAAAACCCTAATTTAAATTTAGCATTACCCTTACTCCCAGCTGGGAGCCTTGACGTACAACTCCAGTCTTCCACTGTTGGACGCTGCAAAGCTCTGCTGGGACAATTAGCAGCTGAAGGAGAAGAGAATGTGTCTCATTAACTTTCACTTTATAATTGGCTCCCATCTTGTTTTGGGATTTGAAATGGCAACTTTCCTTTTGCGGTGCCCCCGGCATGCCGCACGCACCTTCTACCATCAAATGGATTCTCTTAAAAAGGTTATTCTAGGCACATCCATGAATTTAATTTGGAAGCACACTCATTAGGGAGCACTGCCTGTTTGTTATACATAATTGAATTTTTTTATGCTCAAAAAGCTGAAAAAACAAAGTTTAGTCACTGGGTTTTCTCTGAAGCTTCATAACTTATGTGATTTCCTCACTTGGCTCACATTTTTGGCACCTGATTGTCTCTACAGTCATTTTGGAAAAAGGTTTATAATCACAGGTTTACATCCACAAACAGTGTAAAACATTAGCATCAACACAAACCACGGAACATTACATCATATTTAATCACATCCAACATTTCTTGGAAACACAGAATATTTGATGCTTATCTCTCATTACTGTAAATGTATTATTTCAGACATTTCTGTTTTGATATTTCCATTCCCACCTGCAAACCACATCATCTATCAGACCACAATAATTCTCACTGTGACAAACATAATGTGACACTTTCAAATAGATGCATTAACTTGCAGTAAATGGGGTGAATGGCTTCCACATCTGGCACATAAATTTAGCTGACAACACTGAAGTTGGCTTCAAGTAGACCCAAGACCACTGTGATGGTATGAATCTTAAGTCACTCTTCTGGCTCTGAAACATCTATGCTTCACCCTTGACCAAATATAGTTAATGAAATGTGATTAGTATTTTTAGGTAGGGAAATAAACATCACAACAACATACAAACACTGAATACCCTGGGCAAAAGCTCAACAGTCGCTACACTTTGGTGTAGTTCCAGAGAGTACCAAATTAGCCAACACTAATTTATTTTTGACGGAGACGCAGCACGTTGCACAGTGCCGATCAGTGGCGGCTGCTGGTCTTTCAAACATTTAATTGAAGCCGTTTGTCAACCAACCTCATGCCACAGAACCACAGCAAAACACACCTCAGAGATTTTCAGATGGGTTTAAACACCTGAACTGTACTGTACAAATGGTGAATAGAGCTATGTGGCTTATAGAAATAAAGAACTCTGGACGGCACTCTGTCAGAATCAAATCAAATATCTGCATGGGACTGAGCTTGAAATGCGACGATGCCAGTGTGTATTTCCAAAGGGCTGTCAGTCACAAAGGGGTTCAGCCTTTTAGACAATTCCTCCAATCATCATGCATACACCAAGCGTCCTCTCCCGCCTACCGCTCCATTAGGTCCCAGGGAAGCTGAGCCTCCCTGGAAGTGACAATTTTGTCACATTTATCCAATGACCGTCTCGCTTTGCTGCATGAAAAAAACCTGCTCAGCGCTGTCTCATAGGAATGCTTGGAGGCTCCGCGTCCACTGCGCTGACATGAGAATGTATGACAGGGAGGTCGCGTTTGAAAACTGGTGATAAACAGCTGACGTTTGAACATCATAGTCATGATGTGAAACGCATCCTAGCGCACGTTTAATGCAGTGTAAATTCTTATTTTAATGTAAATTCAATAGTGCATATTTGACCATTTCTTCTATGAAATTTTAGGGGAAGTTCAGCCTCCCTTGTTGTCTCAGAGCAATCGCCCCTGGTGCAGTTTGAGTTTTCCTGCTAACAGGCATTGTATGTGAAAAATAATTATGTTGATGAATGTATGTCTGACAACCTTAACACAGCAACAAATCTTTGCTCCATGTAATCAATAGCCAAACCTTTAAAGGTATTAACTTTGTCTGTAGGCAACAGCACAGCAATGTAGGAAACAACAACAATAAACACAGTTAAATCAGCCCAAAGAACAAACCATTTAACTACATAACCTGCTTACTTACTAATAGTAGAAGCACAAATATCAAGGAAACATGATCAAATCTGCAAATCTACAAAACTGGGCTAGTAAAACGCTCACTTCTGAAACAGTCCCAGTGTGGTGTGATGCCATGCAGTGGATGGTAAATCAGGTTGAAGCCAAACGCAGCGCAGGTTGAATTAAAATTGTTCCCCTCGATTCCCTTAAACCATATTTGTGCTTTGGCCTGCGACACCTTGGAAGAGTTTTGACAGAAATGAGGTATTTTCGACAGAGAAAAGTGTTGCTCAAAATTTTTCTTTCATGTTGCACACCATAATCCACACAGACTCCGACCTGAATTTCTGTCAGCAGCAGCTCCTGGCGAGCCAAGAGGACAGAAGCCAGCCAAACTGCGTTCACCAGGCTAACTGACAGCTAACCACAATACTTTCCATGTCAGATTACGAAACAACAAAAAAACATGCTATTCATTCATGACTCCATGCGACCAGGACAGAATGACTTTTTGCATACTACAGTGTACCTTTAGTCCCACCTACAAAGAGTCATTCATAAGAGCAATATCAGACCTTTTAAAATGCTTGACATAATTTGACTGGTGTGCGGTGATTGAGAGGTCTGACCCCAGGCTTAAACTCAAGATCTGCACAGGAACCTCGGGATTCATCGGTCCACCAACTCCACAGTGAAGGCAAAGGCTTTAAATTGCACCTGAGAGCTGAACTTGAGCGGCAGGATATGAGATGTGCGTCTGTGCTGCAGGGATCTAAAGGGAGCCGTATTGAGCTAATAAGGCATAGTATGGTGATTTAAACGAAGACTCCTGTGCCTCCCAGGCTAATTATCCAGGTCTCAGTATGTCTAAACCTTTCCTTTTCCTCTCCGTCAACCGCTCCGAGTCTATTTCCTGCTTCTGGCCATATTCCCTCATTACTTAAGTCTTTTTCCATTTGCCTGCTGCCTCTGTGTAACTGCTTCCCCTTTTATTTCATCCTTCGCTTCCGCTCTAAAATTCCCTTCCTATACTTTCTTCTCTACCTCCCTCTAGTCTGTAAGTTTGTTTTGCTTATTATGCCTCTAAGGGACTATACAGATTTCATTTGGTCCTCGTTGAATGTGTGTGTCTGAAATGGCCCTGTTACTATGCAGGCTGATGGACTGCAGGTTGCTGCTGTTGCTGATAGTAGGAGGTGTTTTTTCTGTTTTAAATGTTTTCTCCTTGGTTTTGGTTGTCTTTGCTAAGGATGCATTTGTCTTCCTAAATTCATCAATAAGGTTATTAACCAAATTTTAAAGAAAACCACACAGCCCAATATTTTTTAATGGACCTTCATCCCAGTATCCGTGGGAATATTACCATACTTTACAATTTGTGCTGCACAATTTGATTTGATTCCACTTTATTATAAGAAAATATAACTGTATGTCCAATTCCAACGTTCAGTGGCAATGCACGGGGTAGTGTGTCTTTTGTGTTTGGAGCAGGGCACTGTGGGGGAAAGAGGCAGTGGTGAGGACTGGTGTGAATCCAAAACTACAGTTAAATCATACAACAACCAGAATCCATGAATTTACCAGAGCCATCCCGGATGGTATAAAGTAGGCTGTTCTCATGCACTGTTCATACAAATACCTGAGATAAGTAATGCACCAAATTTATCACATGACCAACGCTCTGAGTAAAGCAGTAAAGATGGAAGTAGTCTGTGTAAGGAGGCAGGTGGATGGGTCATACAACACAGAACCTTCCCCAGGAGACTAGTATCCAAACTGTTTGAAAGTGAACTTTGAGACATTTTTTAGGTTCATCACTATGTTTCTTTCCCTAAATCTTACCTATGTAACTTTACTTGCCTAAACCTGAGGACACGCAAACAGGGTTCTTTTTCTAAACCTGTCCTAACTTAAGGTTAAATACGTTACTTTAAGTAAAGTATGTATTGTCAGTCATCGGGTGCTAATTTGTTAGACATTATAAACCATTGTATGTGGACTTTAGTAAGATATCACATAAACCATTGTATAAGGATATGTTGCGCAGAGCAGCCAAGCTGGAAACATGGCCAAAAAAAAAAAAAAAGACTAATGCGTAAGTTGAAGGAAATGACATAATTGCATTTCACTTGAGTTACACCTTTTTGTATTTCATGTGACAAATAAATGCTTGCTTGATTGACGTAGTGAGAAAGGAAATTTGGATAGTAGATGGGTGCATCTGACTTTCATACAGGCTGTCCCCTTAACAAATAACACATGTAACAACCTTGGACGCGTCAACAGACAAAGATCTGTACTTTTGCCACCTATGCATTAGCTTAAAATCATGCATGTACATCCCCTAATAAAATGTGATTTCTCACCTGAAGAGCCGATTTCCAGAGATATGACTCGCCAGGCAATATCTTTATGGCCATCGTCTTCATAATGACAGGATTGAGGGTCATTTAGCTTGGACACGAGACACAGCAACGAGAGTTCTCTTTGCAATAGTGGTGAGGAGTAGGAGTCGAGCTGCCATATGAGCAGAGAAAAAGAGCTGCTACCGGTGCTGGTATGTACAAGCAAAGAGCAAGTGGGGGGAAAATGCACTTCATTCCAGGGGCAGCAAGGCTGGAAATAGGACAGTGGTGTAAAGTGCCGTGGGGCGGCGTGTCCAGCACCACTGCTGCGCATCTAGCCGCCGGTGTGGAGTTGTACATTGGAAATAATAGGGGCATCATTTTTGATGAACTGCATATGTCGGCAGTGTGTTTTGGCCTTCAGTGTTTCCAAAACTTTAATGTCAACTAAACTGTGGTTGTTATAGTAAGTAAAACATTGTTGAAATTTGCAAAAGATTATTGTTGTGGTTACAGTAGAATAATGCTAATGATAGCTGAAATTAAACAAGATACAAACTCAGACTGCAGAGGCAAATGCCAGTGCACACATTCACCATCCAGACTTTCACATCAATTCTTTTTGACAGCATAAATGTCACTCTACTTCCTGCATTGGTACTGACAGTTGCCACTGAACATGAATCATTAATACTGACTAGTTAAATCATTTGTAGGTGACAGGGTTGGACAAACATGTGGGCAGCACTGAACTGGTTTCCAGTGCATAAACAGTCACCTGTGACTAAGATTCAAGAGTCCCTCCTCCCTCTGTCTCTCCTGTCTTCCCCTCTCTAAACCTTCATTCCATCAACCTCCCACTCTTTATCATTGTCTCCCTCTGTCGTCCATTAATTCATGTTCCCAGAATCCCTAGCTTTTTCCTTCCCCTCTGTTTTCCTTTGCCTGTCCACTCCCTGCGGTCCCCATTACAGAGAACAGAGGATGTTTTTCTGCCTCGGGGGCAGCAGTGATCATATGCTGTTAAACCTCGGCGCCAAAAACAAAGATTCCACACACTCACATACCGCATGTAGAATGTATGCATTCTCATTTTTTGTCTCTTAATTATGAACACATGCATAGATCTTTCCACAGTTGGATGGATATCAGTGAACTTGCGAGTGGATTTTATTCTCCATACATTCATTAATACAACATATTCCATCAGCAACTCTCTGTTTTCTTCTTCTTCTATCTAATTATGCCAAATAAATACACTGCCTTCCAACTGGAGCAAAGCTGTTTTCACATTTAGTTCTTCGGCTCTCTATTTGTGCACGTAAAACATAAAACAAAAGGAAAAAATACAGTAACATAAGAGACAGGTGGGATTAATTTTTCATTTTCACTCCGACCTCGTCATATATCAGTGTTTAGTCATGGACTTTCCATGTCCAGATAGGCAAGCAAGTTAATGTGGGTGCATTGGTTGTTGGCATTCTGGGACACTGTGTCAAGTTCTGCCTGTTACATATATTGTCTTCTTCCAAATGTACTATGTCGCTACAACAATGCAAATTTACGTTTTTTTTCCCTCTTTTAACAACAAACACAGGTGGTTGGGTTAAGAAATAAAGAACAGGGGTTGGCTTCATAATGTTATGGGACACAAACACTGCTCTCCTGGGTGAAGGTCGGTATCTGTTGGACCCATGCACCATCCCTCCTGCTGCCCCACTCAGACTCACGCCGCCTTAACTTTTGTTCTTATCTTACCACGTTTCCCCCAGATGTCACTGAGCGCCGGCAACCGGCTGCATATCACGTGGATGTTAAAGGACGGCGCTTGTATTTGACAACTTCAGAGTGAGACCGGGTTGTTGAAAAAGGACCCTATCAAACACGGATATTAAAGAAAGCTATTATGCTTATCACCAGTTTACTACATGCACTGCTAACATAATGCATTTACACAGTACTGTCTTTATTCAAGAG
Organism: Epinephelus moara; assembly: GCF_006386435.1. NCBI lineage: Eukaryota > Metazoa > Chordata > Actinopteri > Perciformes > Serranidae > Epinephelus > Epinephelus moara. The sequence goes on along the minus strand of NC_065510.1, from coordinate 6,275,550 downwards.
CAGTTGTGTACGATCTTAAAAAAAAAAGAGGTTGACAACAAAGAGAAGCAGAAAGCCATGCCATATACCTACCAAGTTTATTTCTGTAGAGCTGACTACAAAGAAGAAGCTCACTTTAAGTTTACATCATAAAATGTGTCATATTGTAGCGAGGCAGTAACTTATAAAAGGAACATTTAATTGAAGCTGTTTTTCAACCACACTGATGCCATAGAACCACAGCAAAACACACCTCAAAGATTTTCAGATGGGTTTAACGGAGAAAATGAGCTATATGGCTTACGGAAATAAGACAGCACTCTGTCAGAAGACTCCACTCGAAATGCAAAGCGCTGTCAATCACAAAGGGGTTCAGCCTTTTAGACAATTCCTCCAATCATCATGCATACACCGAGCGTCCTCTCCCGCCTACTGCTCCATTAGGTCCCAGGGAAGCTGAGCCTTCCTGGAAGTGACAATTTTGTCGCATTTATCCAATGAGCGTCTCGCTTTGCTGCATGAAAAAAACCTGCTCAGCGCTGTCTCATAGGAATGCTTGGAGGCTCCGCGTCCACCGTGCTGACACGAGAATGTATGACAGGCAGGTCGCGTTTAGGGATGGGAAGTGATAGGATTTTATTGATATCAATGCCATTATCGATTCTGCTTATTGATCCGATTCTTTATCGATTCCCTCATCGATTCAAATTTTCCATATAGAAAAAGTAGACCTTACAGGCTGTTGGTGTCAACAACATAAATTTTATTGAGTTTCTATTCTAAACAAGAGATAAGTGCTAAGTAAGTAAGTAAACAAAATATGAAATTGGTCCACTGCTATCATCTAAAATGGAACAAATGAAAGAATATTTGTACAGATTTGTTTTCATCTACATCAAATAACGTTACAGAATCTGTTAGTGTTGTCACGGTACCAAAATTGGGACCCACAGTANTAAAATAAATAAATGAAATAAAAATCAACCAGCCACCCTCCTCCCCTGACAAGTAAAGAACACTCCCTCCGTAAGTAAAGAACAGTCCCTAAAGTGCGGTGAGGTTTGTGGGCCGTTACCTGCCACAAAGAGAGAAATGTGAACAGCTCGTTTCTCCTCTGACACGCCACATACCTGTGTGCCGCCACGACTTGGCTGTTCAGGTGCTTTTGGGCAGTCATGACACCAAGAAGAGGAAATTATTGGACCTGGAGCTGGACTTCTCCGTTGCCGGTAAGCCCTTATCTTGCGCTGCAGAGCACTATGGCCGCCATATTTGACAGGAATACGTATTCCTGTCCATGTCTGTGTCTGTGACCCCCGTTCAACCCACAACCGCCAGGATTCGCATTTCGTTTCTGCTGCTGGTTGAAATCTGTACTCACACAGCGTGCTGAATGATTTATTTTGCTCGCACAAAACTATTTTTAGTCGCAAATGCGAGTAACGTTAAAATGCTTGCACAGTAGAGCCCTGTAGTGGAAAACAAATCACTGTAGCATTGGTGGTGTTTCCGCCCTTGCATATAATTATGGTGCTGCATAAATTGCACGTCATGCTGTTGTGATGAGTGAATGTCATGAGTCTTTTTTGGCGAAGTGAAGCCAAGCTTTCGACCGTTTCTGTCTCTCCACCATTACGTCTTCTTTGTTGTTGAATGTAATAATAATAATAATACATTATATTTCTTAGGCGCCTTTCTGTCACTCAAGGACACCTTACAATGGATAAAAGACAGTGCACAGTACACAATAAAATCAATTAAAATAATTTAAAATAAGATTACAAAAGAAAATCACAAAAAGTACACACGAGTAAAAACAGTTAGATGTGGACAGAGTTTCAGAGCCGGGGAGCAGAGCGGGTGAAAGCTCTGCTCCCCATGGTGGTGAGACAGGCAGGGGGGACAGTCAACAGAATGGAGGAGGATGATCGGAGGGTGCAAGAGGGAGTGGCGATGTGGAGAAGACTGGAAAGATATGGGGGGGCAAGGTTGAGTGCAAGCAGAAGGATTTTGAAGTCAATGTGGGACTTGACCGGGAGCCAGTGGAGCTGCTGTAGGACGGGAGTGATGTGGTGGATGGCGGGGGTTCTGGTGATGACACGGGCAGCTGAAGTCTGGACCAGTTGAAGTTTGTGCAGGGATTTGCGGGTGAGACCGGAGAGGAAGGAGTTACAGTAATCCAGGCGGGAAGTGATGAGACTATGGACAAGGATAGCAGTGGCATGGGGAGTAAGGGAGGGGCGGAGGCGGTTGATGTTGCGTAGGTGGAAGTAAGCAGACCGGGTGATGTTGTTAATGTGAGATCGGAAGGAAAGTGTGCTGTCGAGGATGACACCCAGACTCTTAACCTGTGGGGAGGGGGAGACGGAGCAGTTGTCAATGGTGAGGGGGAAACTGTCAGTTTTGGAAAGTGTTGACTGTGTGCCAATGAGAAGAATCTCAGTTTTATCAGAGTTGAGTTTCAGAAGATTTGAGGTGAACCAGGATTTTATTTCAGTTAAGCAGTCAGTAAGGGAGGAGGGTGGAAGGTTGGCAGTGGGTTTGCTAGCTAGGTAGAGCTGGGTGTCATCCGCGTAACAGTGAAAGGTGATGTTATGTTTGCGGAAGATGCTGCCAAGGGGAAGAAGATAAATGATGAAGAGAAGGGGCCCCAGGACAGAGCCCTGGGGCACACCTGAAGTAACAGAGGAAGGTTGGGATGTGAAGTGTTTGAGCTGGATGAACTGAGTGCGGTGAGAGAGATAAGATTTAAACCAGTCTAGAGGAGTATGAGTGATGCCGATGGAGGATAGTCTATTAAGGAGGGTGGTGTGACAGATGGTGTCGAAGGCTGCACTGAGGTCAAGGAGGATGAGGATGGAGAGTAAACCAGAATCAGCTGCCATGAGGAGGTCGTTGGTTATTTTTGTGAGTGCAGTTTCTGTGCTGTGGAGAGGGCGGAAACCAGACCAGACTACTAGTACTGCTGACTGAAGAGCGTGACGTGCGTCATCGACGTAAAGATTCGGCGTAATGAAAAGAATCGATAAGGGAATCGTTAAGCATAAAGGCTAATGATGTCGATGAATTGAACCAGTTGGAACCGGTTCTCGATTCCCATCCCTAGTCGTGTTTGAAAACTGGTGATAAATAGCTGACGTTTGAACATCATAGTCATGATGATAAACGCATCCTGTTTAATGCAATGTAAATTCTTATTCTTATTTTAATGTAAATTCAATAGTGCACATTTGACCATTTCTTCTATGAAATTTTAGGGGTTGAAGTTCAGCCTCCCTTGTTGTCTCACAGCAATCGCCCCTTATCCACGGTTAGACTTGATGTCCCTGTGGACCCTAAATGTTTCCTGTTGCAAATGGACACTTACCAACCTAGTTTACTGTAAAAGTCCACTTTGAATTGTGAATGTTCTGAAAATACCTCAAGCTACAGTAGGCACATATAAAAATGGGGAGGAATCTTAGAATGAGCTGCTGATTTGGCACCGAAAAATAAGTCCAAATAAAAAATAACAATAAAATCCCAAAATACCAGCAGCAGTGTTTGGCCTTCAAATTGTGCTTTTAAAATATGATTTTTCACCTGGACTTTTGAATCACATGTTTAATTCATGTTATCAAAGTGTCGCCCTATTTGATCATTGAATTTTCAGTTAAAGATTTGCAATATTTATAACTCATGGAAAAACACGCACACGCACACGCACACACACACACACACACACACACACACACACACACACACACACACACGTACACACACACACTTGCTCTACACTGAGTCCTAAAAGCTTTAGGTCTTGTCCCTAATGACGTTCGATAATACTAAGAGCCCCTGGTGCTCTTCAGTGTGTGTATTTGTGTGTGGGTTTGATAGGAGAATAGATATAGAGACAGAAGAGGCACAGGCACACACGTGTTTTTGTCCATCCACGTGTCCATGACCTACGTGTGCGTGCTTGTGTTTGTAATGAAGACAGGGAGCTTCATTAATACTGGTCATTAACAGGCCCTAAGGGCTGAGCCAGCAAGAACACAGACCGGGCTAAATGAGACACCAAATGGAAACTCTCTTTCTTTTTCTTTTATACTGTCTCTCTCCCTCTCACCTCTCCTTCTGCCCATTTATCTCTGTCCTTCTCACTGCACTTTTTTTTCCATCTCTTGAGCTTTTTTGTCTCATAGAAGATGGAATTAGAGAAGAGAGTGGGAAGAGGAGGGAAGGCATGAGAGGATACATGGCAGGAGGAGAGTTAACAAGGGGAGAGGATGAGAATGTAGAAAGGGCATAGAGCAAGGAGGGGAGGGAGATGGAGATGAAAGTATGAAAGAAGAGTCATGAATGGAGAAACTCCAGAACAAATGAGGAAGAAAATGGAGGAGGAAAGGAGGTGAGAGGGCAGGAAGAAGGAGAAGAAAGATACTGACACAAGAACAACAAAGCACAAAGGAATAAAAATGACTTAAGCACAGCAGGAGAGAAGAAAATAAATCAAAACAAAATCAAACTGATCAAATGTGGAGTTGTAGAGTGTCTGACAGGCAAAGAGCACAAAGCTGATGGGCTGTGGCAGTACAGCGGCTTATTTTCTTCATTTGTCTCAGTGCTTATCATCATAATCTAAGTTTCCCTTTTCTTAGTCTAGCTTGTTATGTGCTGCCATGATTATTACTTCTACTTAGTACATCCTGTCCAGATATTCTACTTATGAGCCAGTGTTGTATTTGTCAGCTGCACATGTAAACTCTAGCTCATCAAAGTTGATTTTATGTTGATGTTCGCTTTCAGTCACAGCTTATTATGGCATTTGTATGTGACCCAAATTGTTCCAGTGCAGATTTGGACATTTTAAAAGTCAGTGTTTGATCCTGGCAACACGTTCTCACTCTGACCTCATCACATATGGACGTTTGGTCATTGACTTCTTTCAAAATACACTTCTGTTTTCACAGGAAATTTATTTTTTACATACAGTCTCTTTCAACATAAACGCACTGCATCGGTACAACACTGTGAATTGACGTTTTTTTTTTCTTGCAACAGCAAATGGACGTGTTCGGGTTTAGGCAACAAAAGCGTGTGGTTAGGTTTGGAAAAAAACTACAGGGTTTGGCTCTACAATCATACGGGACGCAAACACCGCTCTCTCGGGTTAAAGTCAGTGTTTGTTGGAAACACCCACCCACCCACCTAGGACTTTCGCTGCCTATATTTTCGTTCTTGTCCCACCCTGTCTCCTTCTGACGCCGCTTCCGGTGGTTAAACTATAGTGGCAACCAGCTGCATATGATGGTGAGGTGAAAGGACGGCTTTTTCCATCAATGTCTGATGTCGCAAATCACTGCCTGGTTGCCAGATTTCAGTGACTTTGGAGCAAGACCAGGTTGATTGTGGGTAAAGTCATCTTTCACATGCTAGAAAGTTGTGATTTTAGATTTAGTTTGATCATCATTTGATTAACAGAGTTGGGGATAAAATATAGTGTCAGGGGTTTTTCCTTATTTTTCCTTTCATAAATAATTACAAGGACAAACATCCTTAAATAACAACTCCAAATGAAATGACAAAACATGCTTTCTGTCCATTTCCTGTAGTCTGACACAAAGCTAACACATCCCGGTCTGTGGATTAAGTTATGTTTTCTTTGTTTCTAGTAATATATTATTTCCTGTTTTGTTTCATTTTGTACACTCACCTCTTGACTCGTTATAGAAAATCTCAACTCCTATCCGTTTGATTACTGATCCCACCATGATCTTGCTTCCTATTACGCTTCCTTTCCAGTGTATTTATTTAGTGTGTGCCACGTGTTCTCTTTGCCATTATATTGCAATGTTGCTGTACTGCCCAGAAATGATATGAAGCTGATGGTGAGGCATTTTGGCATATTTTTTTAACCATGACAAGACGTCTTGATTTGACGTTCAGACAACGATCATTCAAGATCTCACTCTTTGCTAGAAATGTCTTATCTAAATAAAACAAAGATACATGGATCAGCTGTTTTCTTGTTAATAACATGATCAATATTTTGTAAGAGGGAGTCCAACTGGACCATTATTGGACTTGTAAAAAATGGCCCCATCTGGATGCCTGCCTCATAACCACTGTGGAGGTGAGCATGGTTGGCATCCAGCTGTAGCAGAAAGAGGTGTGGGGATGACTCATGAGAGCAGTGCCAGGTGAGTTGATTAGCACAGCTGGTGCTTGTTGTCTAATCATACTCTCCCTTTAAATGCAGTAGCATGCTGGTCCTCGGATGAATGCCACACACCAGAGACAGCTGGACTTTGTGTGCTGTGTTACTGGGAACATTGTTTGCTCAACTGTGTTGGAAGATTTTGAGCAACTACACCTTGTGCACCGCAGAAGTTGGCCAACCAGAGTTGCAGTCTAAGGAGTTTTGTATTTGTGTTTATTGATGTGTTAGCAATCCCAATAAAGGAGCAGTGTCTATGAGCAAACAGTTGTGCTGGTGTGTTGTGCTGAGAGATCTCATAATGGCAATATAAGACCATTTTTGGCCCAGGACATGATGTCATTATCCAGACAGTGGGTCTCATTCATGAAATGTCTGTGAGTAAATTTGCACATAAAAAACCTTGGTACTAAAAACCTACTCTGGAATTATGAACGCCACGGAAAATGCAGGCACACGTGTATGTTCACGAATGCCAATCAGTTGTAAATTGACAGCACGCTCCCACCAGCCAGCAAAACATACTGTACATCCCCGCCCATGAATAGCCAGTGACCATCATGTAAGGAGGTGATAACTACGATGGACAGGTGCATCCTGTCGACCTGCAAACATGAAGCAAACAAACAGAAAGTGAGAAAAAGAAAAACTTCTCCACCGCTGTGACTGAAGATATTTTGGATGAAGTGGGGTTGAGAAAAACAAGAACCATCCAAAAAGTTAAACGAAAATAGTTTGACATGAACCTAGATTCACAAAAATACACAAGTACCCACAAAAAAAAACACGTCACAACTCTCTGCTGTCTCTGCTGCTCTGCACTATTAAAACATCTTAATGCAGGCAGTGTAACTGAAGCAATAACCCAACGTTAAGTTTAACAACAAGTAAGATAGTCTGGCATAAAATCACACCATCTCCCTCCAACTCTCTGCCAGATTCGGATTCACCAACTGCCCGGTGTGAGCGGAGACAGACTCTGAATTGCATTCCCATTATTCACATTATTAAACCAAAACTCAATTTTAAAATAATAACTTTTCCATCTCCTACGTCGCCCCTTTTTTATTTAAATTAAACAAAACTGACATGCAGTTCAGGGCTACTGTGCGTAAAGAGGGCAGAGGAGGAGCGCATTGGTTTGTTATTTCATTTATTCACAGAACAGCGTTTTCCAATTGATTTAAATAACTCATTCACATTTTTTACGAACCCTAATCTGAAGCTTAAATCTGCTAAAAGATTTATTTAACTATATGTTTTATACTTCTAATCTTTTGTCAAGTTTAACTTACATGTTTCAAAGACTTCTGTGTATTCTAAACATAATAGAGCATAATATGAATTAAAATTGTAATTGCTAATAATGACAAGCAACATTTATGTGCAATATAATATTCACAGAAGCACCACGAGCAGTCAGAAGCAGGTGTAGATTGTGTTAGTACCAACGGAAAGATCAAAGCTACTAACATATTGATGAATGCCAAAACACACATACATAGCTTTCTGAGAACAGTTTACACACGAATAAGACCCAGTGTTTGCTGGGATCCCTTGTCATATTTTCTTGTCTTTGTTTTGGTAGTTGTGACGTTTGGTGTAGATTCATCATCCACTTTATATTTACCTCGCAGTCCTTTCACAAACTTGTCCAAGCTTTGCTAACAGTGCAGAAGAATGCATCGTTTATTTTCAGCCTTGCTGCGCCACCCCTTTTATAACTCACCCCCACCCCCAGGGGGCACAACCCCCTGTTTGGGAATCACTGGGTTAGCGGTTACAGTAAAGGTTGGGTAACCATCATGGTCCTGTGTTAAAATAGAAATAAAAATAAAATTCAATTAAACATGTTGACTGTCGGTTGGAAACAGGAGTCAAATAGCGGTCTTCTGTGTTACCGTACGATGTTTTTTCAACCCAGTCGTTCACCACTAACTCTACCTATGTGGACTTTGTCCTAAACTGGGAGGCAGACACAATACTTGGTCAAACAGCAGGGACCAAATTCAGTTGTTTAAGTTATCCAATACCCATTTCA
>NC_065510.1:6225729-6266831 GCF_006386435.1 Epinephelus moara | reverse complement strand
CCAATATGTACAATATTGCAATCTGTATTTAAATGTCAGTTGTGGTACTGTGGGTTGTGAGCTGTATGGATTCCAATGGAGAGTACCCACTTGTGTTGTCATTGTGTGTACAGGTGTGAGTTGGTGATAGTGGAAAGATGTGGAAGGTTACAAAGTTTTAATCACAGTTTCTGCTGTTTTGTTGTGCGATACAGAACCTTGTTAAAGAATACATAACTTCAAAAGTCAAAGTTTCTTCAACTCTCCATCTGCCAAACAGTCTGCAGGCCAGAAAGTCAGCATGGCAGACAGTGAGCTGGACCAGCTACAAGAGATAATCACACAAACATACACATATGTCCACACACACAACCTCACACACCAATAATCCAGTGTTTGTTATGTTGTAGCTGTTAGGCAGCGCCTGGTGAGCCCAGAGACCCACAGTCCATATTAGATCTGGATGGCTGATCTTCCTCACCAATTTACTGGACATGTCTCTTTCTCTCACTCATCCCCCTTTTCCTGCTTGTATCTCTATAAACCTTTATCCCCTTCTTCCACTGTCCACATACTATCTTTTTTCCGTGCCTGTTTCCAGCCTCTCATCTTTTCCTGGCAAGCAGATAGCAACATGCAGGAGGCAGACAATCTCAGCAGGACCAATCAGGCAAAAAATGGCAAAATATGACATTGCAACACCATAAAAATCAGATTAAATCAGCAGTTTGAAATGAAATTACAAACACATTTACTGTCTGCCTTGATCATACTGTGTGCAGGAAGAGGGAAATCATGTTTCACTCAGAGAGAAATTAACTGAAGGCATTATGGCCTGAAAAGCTCTTGTCCACTCAAATCATTTATAACTAATTTGAGGACATTTATGAGTGAACCTTGTCTCCAGGTTTATAAACTGACCATGAGTGATGGTTTTAAATGTTCGGTATTCCCATAAAACTAAGAGTGACTCAACCATTTATTTGTATTAATCCACAGGAGTTCATGATATATATTCATTCATGCATGAGAAGATACTGAGTCATGCATTAGTCATGCACTAATCAAGCAGGGCTGTGTACCCTCATTACAGAATGTAACCATTCATTTTTTTAATGAACTGTATATGATATGAGTGAAGATCCTTGTATGTCCTATTAGGGCGATTATTACCCATGTGTGTAACAAATTTATTTGGTAGAAAACAGTGTATTTTTGCTTTATTTTGTTGTTAAATCAACAACCAGACGATGGATGCAGAATCCAAAAGATACAAGTTCTGGACTGCAGTAAATTTGTGCCAAAACTATTTTGAGTTCTTGCACCTGTTGTAAAAACCAAGGGATAAGTGCTATAACATTACACTTCTTTGTCTAAGCTCATTTTTTTCTGTTTGTCACAGCAAATATAACCATTCTATAGACAGATTACTTTATCTGTTGTCTCAACTCAACTCTCAGTACGAATCTATGAAGTTAAATTCAAGTAAATTTCACTTTATCTTCCCAAAGAAAAAACATCCATCAGTACTGCAAAACAAAGATTCCACAACTGGAGTAAGGAATGCATTTTATTGATCACAAAAGGAGCTGAGAGGCAGAGGAGAGGTTTCAGGTAGGGAGCTTTATCAGGTTGTGCAGCTTTATGCCGGGATCAAACTACACAATCTTTTTGCCTTTGGTATCAGATTAGCGCTCATAGAGCTATGAATTCTTGACGGGTCTTGGACAGAGAGAGAGCCATAGCTAGGATTACTTGTTGGACCTTAACTGATCATAGCTTGCTATCTTGACTATAATGATTTACATAGGTGATCAGACTGGAGGTGCCAGGGGCTTGTTTTTCACTGTGACACCAGGATAAAACAAGCCATGGCTGTGCCCAACGCTTATTCTTATTCATCTGTCTGGTTGGACTGATTGCATAGTCTGAACCCAGCATTAGGCCATCCCAATCACCAGACTTAATGTTGGCATTGTAGCTTTCTCCAAACCATGGATATGTAACATTTGTACATTATTATGTAGCAGATATAAGGTACCTTTATTTATTTACATTTCAGCAACACTTTGATTAACATGTAGTTATGTTTAGGCACAAAAATTACTGGGTTACAGTTTGGAAAGCATTAATATTTGGCTTAAAAGACCCCACTTTGGTGGCACTATCAAAACTTGAAATGCCGCCAATGTATCCCTAAGAAAACACGCCATTTTGATGGCATAATTGTGGATTGAAATGTTTTGGTGGCACAACCTCTGCTGAAAAATGGTCACAGTCAGAGCTGAAAATGCCACTAAAGTCTCACTAAAAAACAACTGATTTTGTTGTTTGTTGGTCTCAAACAGTGGTCTGCAGCTTGGCAGGCATCTCGCCTAGGTGTTACCCTCCTCTCCGTCTCATAATGACAAAGTCAGCTCATATTCTACATCACTTTAGAAATGCTTTAGAATTAAGCAGAGCCATACAAGTCTACAAAGTTGGTTGCAATTTGCTGTTCTACACTGCTCAAAAAACTTAAGGGATCACTTGATGAACACATTTTTGAAGTCGAAAATCTTTACTGATGTACGTTGTATAAGTTGTTGAGAACAAAATGACGTAACAACAGTCAATGAAAACCAAAACCATCAACCCACTGAGGGCTGGATTCAAAATCACACCGCAAATGAAGTAAAAAATTGAAATCACAGGTTGATCCAACTTGCGTAAATTTTGTCTCGGTAACTCATAATGCGACCCAGTAGTGTGTACGGCCCCCCGTATGCACTCACAACAACATCTGGGCATACTCCTGACGAGTCTGTAGACGGTGTCCTGGAGGATCTCCTCCCAGACCAGAATCAGGGCATCAGTGAGCTCCTCGTCAGTCTGTGGGGGTACTTGGCAGCATTGGATGCATTGATACATAACGTGCCACAGGTTTTTGTCTGTGGCCACCACATGCAAAACCATTCCCTTTTTGGGGGTTGTCTTGCTTTTGCCTCTCCATTGCACCTCTTGTCACTTTCATTTGCACCAAAGCAGGATTCACAATCAGTTGTGCTTTCTAAATGGCCAGATTGATATCCTTGAAGTTTGACTGGTTTGGTGTTGTGATGATTAAGTCTTCCCTTAATAATTTTTGTGCAGTGTAGTATGTACAGTGTACAATTGTTTCAAGTAAAGCTGGCTTCCTATAGAGGTCAGTAGTTACAGCCTGATATTTGAGAGACACGAATAATCATGGTTAATTTTTAATCCTTTCAGAGGGATGAATAATTCCCAAGTATGAAAAATTCCTAAATTGAATTTACACAGACTTCTATAGACATAGAATAAAATACAGAATGATCATAACTACGATATGTCCACTGTATGCAGGTACACTGGGCCCACTGAGAATCATAAACCAACAATGTAAAAAGCTTACAAGGTTGTTCAAGGCAAAGACAATGAGCTCATTTCTTAAATGATACGTGATTGACAGTGGCTGGGTTACGTCACTGTTCAGTTGCACCTCACACTCTCAAACACAGGCCACATGTTTCTGATTTTGGAATATTAAAACACTTCCATCAAGTCACTGGTTTTACAGATTACTCATGATGCAGTCTGAGTGGGTGGAAGTTTGCTGCAAAGATCAGCCTCTCATTGGGCAGAACGAGCCACCCGCTGAAGTCCCGCCCTACCACCTCCGGTTGCAGTTTTCAACACGACCTTTACTAACTTTTGCAGTGTTTGATCTTGTGGGGATGTAGCCATTTTTCTGCCATGGTTCGCGTCCTGTAGGCGATATTTTTGTGGGCGTTTTTCACCAAAACCTGTTTCCCCCCGGCAATATTTTTGCAAGCGCACCGTTGCTGTGGCACCGCCAAGAACGATTGTGATTGGTTGAAAGAAATACAAGCAGCCGGGGCATTTTTTTCTCCAATCTTAAAGTGAGAGTCGGCCCAGCCAGACCTTTCTTTTCTTGAGAAAGGTCTGGTGAGCGAGACTACTCATAATGTGATCACACAACCGGATACAAGGCTTCATTGGCAAGCTTTTTTCACCCATGGGCCCATTTGCGGAGATAGCTGCTGAGTCATGTTGTTCGTCATGGAAAAATTTTGTTATTAAAAAAAGATCCAAAGCACTTAACTGTAAAAAGCCCACTGGAATGGGTAAAATATTTCCACTTATTTGCAAATAGCATCACTGCTTTTGAGGGCTATGTGTGTAGCCAGTAAACTATTGGTAGCATGCAATGTCTAAATTATCAGCCCACAAATTTCCTGTGCTTCCACCCAAATAGAAGTGGGTTTCTTTACACTATTGGAGGCAACTGTGAAGGAAAAAGGAATCCTGGAAATGGCACTATTGATATTCTGCTCTACCGACCTTTATCTACAGCTGAGGGCATGGATGGGGTCTTACAGGCAGACCACTCAACCACTCTTTCCTTTAGTTGGTAATTATTTCATGTAGTGATATTCAGTCTTGTTTGCAAAAGTTACCTCACATCACCAGTTGGTCAGCTTCTTCCGGTGCTGCTTTCATGCTGCACTGCGTCTTGTATTTTACCCTGACAGCACTTACTTACAGTAAATCTCTGCATGTTTCACCCAAAGGTCAGAACTCAAAATGGACACCACCAACAGGTCTCTGCACAACAAAACAACAAAATGCATGTTTAATGAATCTGTCTCTCAAGCCAACACTTCCGTTACACTGTGGGGCTGAAAATCTTGACAGTCTATTTTCCTGTGACCTTTTTCCCCAGTTACATGTCACCATGAATGCATAGATTCATTGTGTTATTGTGATGACTATCCAGCCTGCTTGAGTGTCTATGCCCTACTTGTTGTCACCATTGTCTAATCAATTGTGGACTGTGTAGCTGGGCCCGAGCTCCAAGCACTGTAAAGGCCTTGACAAACCAAGCTGATGGTCGGCTGTCGGTCAGTGTTGGGCGTCCATCGCCCAAGTCAGTGTGGTGTGTCCTGCTACATAGGCCCTTGGCCAGCGTTTTTTCTGCTGATTCATCATGTTGAATTGACGTCGGCAATGGCACAGCACGTTGGTCCATGAAATCACTCTGATTAGCAGTTCTTCTCAGTGTACGAGAAGAAAACGGAAATGAGAAAAGTAAACAAACAGGTAAAGTCAAGAGGGACTGTGGTCAAAACAAACTTGTTATATCGGTTAGATTGTTTGTCTTTAGCCATTGAGCACTTTAGCAGAAACATTTCTTGATGGTTTGAGTCGTTTTTCATTGGCACACAATAAATATTATTTATTAGACACAGGCAATGTGAGGCAACACTTTTGTCACTGCTAGTTCTCTTAAGATGGTGAGTCTTAAGTGAGTCGAGTCCTTAAGGGCGTGTTGCAGGATGCTGGGGAGTGCTTCATCCAAGCGTTTCTATAACAACAATATCTTAACATTGACATTAGCTAGGTAGCTAACATAGCACTACATTAACAGAGGGTTTTGTGTGTTTTTTTTCCTTCTACTGTTCATATATGAATCAAATGACATCTATGAAAATGGATGTGTGTGGATGTGTTGGTGCCGTATTCCTAGATTTAAAAAGAGCTTTCAACACCGTCAACCACAAGGTGCTTCTATCTAAATTGTCCCAATTTAATTTTTCTACCCAAACTATTAATTGGTTTGACTCATACCTGTCACACAGAGAACAATGCACTGTGGTGGATGGTGCCGGCTCCTCTTACATGGGTTGTCCAGTAGGGGTCCCCCAAGGGTCCATACTGGGACCCATTTTATTTTCATTGTATATTAATGATTTACCTGATTTTTGTTTACATGTGGATGTCCAGCTTTATGCTGACAACACTGTAATTTTTACTAAAGCTAAAAATCCTGAGGAGACAGCACATGTGCTCTCAACAGCTCTTACACACATACAAACATGGCTTACTAGATTGTGTGTTTGTTTATTTTTGTCGAAGCAACCTTCTACTACCATGCTTTCTCACTCTGGTGTTTTTTTGGGCACAGAAGAGTTGAATGTTGTTAATGAGTTTAAATACTTAGGTGTGATTATAGACTCTAAACTCTCTTTCAAAAACCATGTTAAAATGTTATCCAAAAAATTAAATTCCATCTTTATAACTTTAAGCAAATCAGAGGTTCCCTGTCAGCTGCAGCTGCTCTGATGTTTTTGCACTCTTTGATACTTTCACATATGAGCTACTGCATCACCAGCTGGTCCATGTCAGGTTCTACTATCCTGAAACCAGTTGAGCTTCTGTACAAAAAAGCAAAACTCTAGACAAAAAAACTTTTTCTTATCATCACTGCAACATCTTAGTGAAATATAACTTGCTGAGTTTCCTTAATTTTTGTAAATTCTCCTCTGTATGCTTAATATATAAAGTGCTCCATGGCTTGGCGCCACCCCCACTGAAAGAGCTTATTAGATACAGACAGACTCAGACCACCAGAGCTGTTAACAAGGACTGTGAGGTTCCCTTCAGAAAAAAACCTCCTTCAGCCAAAACGCCCTGTCTATTAAAGGGAGTGCAGCTTGGAACACACTACCCTCTACCATAAGGGAATGTCCCACCCTGGCCACTTTCAAGAGCCACCTGAAGGTGTGGCTTAGAGCTGACCAAACGTTCAGTCACCTCTAACTGCATGCTGTACTGTATTAACTCTCTGTTTTAACGCATACTTATGCATTGTCCTGTTTTCTTTTCTTTCTGCTTTTTCTTTCTTTCTTTGTTTTAAATAATAAACTTTTAATACTGTATATCTCTTGTTCTTTTGTAATGTAACATCAACCTGCCTAAAGGACTCCAGATGGAAATTAGCCCCCGGGCTACAATCTGGCATATTTACGTGTACTGCCGTACATGTTCATTAATATGCATTGTCCTGATTTTCTAAATAAATAAATTATTAAAATAAATAGAATTCACACACGTGACGTCACTGGTTTCTTTAAAGCATTCTATGTCTTGCAAATTAGAATGTTAATGCAAACATATTCTCCACATATCTTCTTTTAATTGTAAAAGTTTGAGCAGTTTTATGTAGGAACTATTTTCTTTTTACAGAGCTACACCCACCAACTATCATTGTGCAGAAGGAAGTGTGCATCTACTCACGGACAAGAGGCTTGTGCTTATGACACCACAAGATATAAATATTAATGGCCGCCACCTTGGCTGAGCTGTAACGTTAGCTAGCTCAGTGGTGCTAGGTGAGCTAGTAGTAGATGTCCACTTCCTTCTGCGTGGTGATACGGTTGGTGGATGTAGTTCAGGAGAAAGAAAATAGTTCCCATATGAAACTGCTCAGAACAAGGTCTGTATTAAGTTTCCAGGTCATGATTTCTGATAAGAGACTTTGCTGTTGAATTTTTCAAATGTATTTTTGGCGCTTTTAGCACCAAAAGGCAAGTGCCATCTAGTTCCATTATATTAGACAGAAGGCAGACCTCTCTATGGCTGATATCCCCAACACTCAGCATCTCACACTAAAACAATCTAGATTGATAAATAACACGGCGGGTAGGAGGAAAAATATGTATTTTTGATTTAAAAACACTGCTCTTTCATGTGAAGATGATCTAATTTGAATAAATCTGCTACCAGAGTCAGTTGACAACCATCTGTGCGATATCAGTCATCTTGGATCATCACTGTTGGGTTTAGCCAAGCCAGATAACTCAAACACAGCCTGACTGTGACAGCCTGTCAGGCCTCTAGCAGTACCGGCCCCACACTCACTAAGCAACACGACAATATGCACGACAATTTATCAAACACAGACAGAGCACAAATATTTTATTTACACATACAGCTTTTTCTTCTCCTCCCGCCACCTGTTTTCTACATGTTTTTTCCCTCAACCTCTCATAACAGATTGAGTGGTTAAAATATCTGCTCACCAGATGTTAAACTGGCGGCTAATTGTGCTCTAAAAAAGAAATGTTCAAAGCTGTAAGCCTGTTCCCCCTTTAAGATAAAATGTATCCTCACGCACAGTTTGACATAATGGTTAATTGGGATTTCTTTTAAAGATTGACTTCCGGCTGATCCATTTGAATATGTAAATATGCACACACATGACGGTGTCCTTGTAGATCTATAAACACATGTAAGTGCTATCTCCACCAAACACCATCTCTCTGTCTCTGTCAAAGACGGGCCCAAGCCTCCAGCTCTTTTTAATGATTCTGCTGAGGTGATAAGTGTGATTTGTCATTTTACAGATGCAACATACTTGCCTGAGGGGCTGCAGGAGCGCCGACACTAGTTCTCACACATACCATCCAAACACACACACACACACACACACAGAACACGCATCTCCATCATCCCCCAGACTCCACGCATCGCACCAAAGGGAGGCTGGACGAGTGTCTTGTATGGCCGTGTACAAGCACACACTCTCTGTCTCCATCTCTGGGGCGACCATGACAAGAAAAGTCTGCTGCTTGTTAGATGGATGGCTGTGACCCTGAAGGAGGAGGAGGCAACTCGAGGAAAGACAGAGTGAGAAACTCCGAGACACAGTGAGAGAGAAATGAGCCGACAAGACAGATACAGAGGGGGACCGGGTTGCCATTTTCAGTCTGAGAATAAGATGGGGAAATGGAAGAGGGGAGAGTGAGTAAATAACACACTACCATACCTAATTTTCTTACCAATAAAAAAGTGGCTGACTCTTGACTTCAGCAACATCCTCCTATGATTATTTTGGAATACCTGAATATGAAATAAGGCATACTGATATACCTCTGCAGAACTCTGCATTTTTGGCAAAGTGTAATTTTGCATTCTGGAAAATTTACTGTTGAATTTGAATTATTGAAAGGATAGCCCCTTGAGATGTAGCATCTCATTTTCACAAAATATACAGACAAAAGTCCATTACATAACAAACATCACGAAAAATACACAGATACAGACATATCCCTCACCATCTCCCATCCACACCCCCTGCCCTCAGCTGTTGTACAAGGAAATTAGAAGTAGATACCGTGACCTCGAATGGTTCAACACATTCTCACTCCGACCTTGTCACATACTGATGTTTTGGCCATGGACTTTCCACATCTACATAGCACCTGCAAGGAAACCTGGGTGCTTTGGTTGTGGACAATCTAGGACACCATGTCAAGTTCTGCCTGTTACATGCATTGTCTTCTTTCAAGATGCACCTCCATTTTCACAGGAAATTTAACGTTTACATACAGTCTCTTTCAAAATAAACGCACTACGTCGGTATAACACTGAATTGATGTTTTTTTTTTTCTTCAACGACACATATGGTTGGGTTTCGGCAACAACAACACATGGTTAGGTTTAGGAAAAAAAAAAGGGTTTGGCTTTAGAATCTTACAGAATGCAAACACCACTCTCTAGGATGAAAGTCGGTGTTTGTTGGACCCATCCACCACCCCTCCCACCTGCCCCATTCGGACTCTTGCCGTCTTAACTTTTGTCCTTGTCCCGCCACTTTTCCCCCTGAATGCTGAAGGACGCCATTAAACTGTATCGGCAACTGGACGCGTGTCATGACGACATTAAAGGATGCCTTTATTCGTTGGTTTCTGACGCCGTAAGTCACTGCCCAAGCACCAGATTTCGACGACTTTGGAGTGAGACCCGCCTCAATAGTTATAATAGTTGCAGTTTACAGTGTGACATTTTAAAAACATGAACAGCTTGTTTTGAGATGTGACTATAAAGTCCTGAAGCAGCAGAAAGAGGTAACAGATATCAGGAAAAGAGGAAGATTATTCCAGTCAGATGGAGTTTTATATTGGAAAGACCTTTGTCCAACCTATTTGAAAATTCTGAGGACAAAGAAAAATGGCTATTGCATATGTCTAAGAATAAGGATGTAAGGAATTACATGGAGTCATGAGTATGGACAATAGGGACAACTGAAATAAACACATTTGAAAATGAATTGAATCCAGAGAAATTGCCTTCAAGATTTAGGCTGCAGCCAGTTCAGTGACACCTCAAAACAAATCTACATAGAGATCATACATTAAAGATGAGTGTCAAATGTGTCGAATAATCTCAGATTTCATTCTGTAATTTTGCCGCAGTTAGTAGGAGTGGGAGATGAGCTCAGAAAGATTTTGTTTGTATGCCTGGACAAACGCCAGGAACTGCAGAAGCTATTATCCCACACAAAGAGGACAAAAGTAATACAAAAATACAGGAGATTGTCAGCTAACACTTTTGGGGGGTCAGGAAGAAGTACATCCAGCCAACCCTCCCATGCTGTGTCTTGCATTACCACAGTGGTAGACTCCAGCTTGTGCGATACCAGCACACAAAGGCCCTCACTTCTTCTAATATGCAAACCAGCACAGATCTGAGTGCAGAAATCAACTAATGATCAGGTTTACATGTGACTCATGAATTTTTTTTATCTTGCTGATAATATCATAGGAATGATTGGGCATTGACAAATGTGGCAGCTGAAAACAATCATCATTTGAATATTCCATCCCAATATATTCTGGTGTTAGAGGCTTCGCCCTGAGAGTTTACGATACGGAGTGGCTTAATACAGCCAAGAGGAGGACCTTCACTGAGCCAGAAATGGAAACATTGACGTCTCAGGTCCAGTTCAACTAATTGGTTCTATTTAGCAGCCTGAAAGGCGGCATCAAAGGAAGCTGGGAAAGCGCAGTACGAAAAGAAATCACTGCTGCCGTCAACAGCGTTGCAGTGGGCGATGTTTAATTATTACATCCATTGTAGGAGCTGTATTTATTTGTATTCACATAATGTATTGATTTTTCTCTGTTTGTGTTTGCAATATGTGCAGAGGTCGAGAGGGCACTGTCCATTAAGTTGATGTGCATGGTGCATGGTGGAGAGAAGGCGGGTGACAGCAATGCTAAACACTCTCTTGAATCATTACTGGAAAGAAGGCTTTGAGTCTGACACACTGCACCTGCACTCCCCCAGTGGTAATAACAAAAGAAAGTGGAATAGCAGTCAAAGGAAAAACCAATCTTGTATTTCCCACTACATCGATGATATGTACCAACCTGTAGCCTCATTATTATTATCATTATACAATTGAGACATCCAAGAAGGCACTTTTGCTGCTTTTGTTTTTTTTGGGGGGACACCAAGGGGGGCAGTCACTCCCTTCCCCTGAGTTACCGTATGATTCAGAATATGCAGAGCTCCAGTTTTCAGCGACATATGAAAGACCACACCAGACTGGTTACACAGTATATGCTTAAACAAAAGTCCAATAATGCAACACTGCAACAATGCAGTATTGTTGCAGTGTCATTAACTGTCTTGACTGAGGAGCATTTCCTTACAGTCCTTTTTTTCCTCCTCAGACAGCAGGATGTGATTTTAATGAAGAGTCGTAGAGTTTTGAGAACACAACATCTTTTGCTCTTTTGAAAATGGCAACATAGTGTTTGTTTAATCTTTTCTCAGAGCCCTCTTGTTTCTAACAATGCATCAAAACAACGGAGACATTTTTGTCATTGAAGATGAAATAAATGGAAAATGTTTTTATATTGTGGCAGTCTATGCCTCTACATTATATTGCTGCAATATAGCTTCTGGCCACTGAGGGCAACACTGAGCACAATGCTACTGAGCAGCACTCAAGTCTATAAGCAAGTAAGAAAAATTGCGCCATTTTGGATTTTGATAGCCTCCACTGAATATAATAAAATTCAACCACACTCATTATTGAACACTTAAACGTGTCACTTCATAATGCCTGACAGATTTTATAAGTCATGAGGTGGATTTTTATTTCCAATTTTACACTCGTCTTTTTAGCATCAGGTGGCTACAATGCTTCATCTTCCTGTTACGGTCCGGGAGGCAGACACCGTCTCCACATTTAAGACTAGACTTAAGACTTTCCTCTTTGATAAAGCTCATAGTTAGGGCTGACTCAGGCTTGCCTTGTACCAGCCCCTAGTTAGGCTGACTTAGGCCTAGTCTGCCGGGGGACCTCCAGACTCACAAGTCTAGAGGGGCATGTCTTTCTCCCTGATTTTATGTTTAGATGGGCGGATACAATTTCAGAGTTTAAAAAACTCCCTACGTTGCAGAACCAATAGTAAATCTGCAGGGCGGTCCTTCGGTGGCTCGCTGAACTCTTGTGCTCGTAAACATAGTCCCACTAGAAACACGTGTAGCGGTACAAAATGGGTCAGCCGCGCTCGCAGAAAACGCCGTCAAAGTTAGTGGCTGCTTGTCGTGTTTGCAGCGACACATTCTCGCCAACTAAAAGAAACAAACATAATCTTTTACAAGGCCATGACTCATCCATCCGGCCGAAGCTAACATCAGGACGTCATCTGTTAAAAGCCTCCCATTGTTGGATACGACATGAAACTACTCCAGTTAGCTCAATCATGTTGTAACTAAGACATCCGCTGGAAAAAATATTTTCTTCACGAATGAGCACACGTTTGATAAAACGGAGTTTAATCTCAAGGCATCCATTTTCAAGCTCTCTGTGTGTTTGTTTCCTTGCGGACGAGAAAAGGGGGAGCGCACATTTCCGAGAAGGCGTATCCTTTTCAAAAATGCAAGAGGCGTTGTTTTGTTGCCGGCCGTTTTCGCCGGTGTGTTAAACACACTTTAGAAAGGAGTGTCCCCAGACTATCAGAAGGCGGAGATCTCTGATTGTCTGGTGGCGAGACTAGGGGACCTCCTATAATGCACCTTCTCTCTCTCTCTCTCTCTACACACATATATATATATATATATATATATCATGTCCTGTTACTGCATCTTGCTAACTCGGCTGTACTGCATGTCGCTAACTCGGCCGTACTGCATGTCACTAACTCGGCTTCTTCTCCGGAGCCTTTGTGCTCCACTGTCTCTCAGGTTAACTTATATCTCAGCGGTGCCTGGATAGTGTGACATGTGTGGTTGTGCTGCTGCTGTGGACCTGCCAGATGCCTTCTGCTGCTGCTTCTACTGTTATTATACACATACGATTATTGTCACATATGTATACTATCAGATATTAATATATACCTTCAACATATTGTACCACAATAGTCAATTATAATTATAATATTACTACTTTCATTAATGTTGTTGTAAGCTATTAACATTATCATCTGTCCTGCATCCCTCTCTCTGTCTCTGTCTCTGTCTCATTGTGTCATACAGATTACTGTATGTCTTCTGTACGACATCTATTGCACGTCTGTCCGTCCTGGAAGAGGGATCCCTCCTCAGTTGCTTTTCTTTTCTGGGGGGAGTTTTTCCTTATCCGCTGCGAGGGTCCAACAGACAGAGGGATGTCATATGCTGTAAAGCCCTCTGAGGCAAACTGTGATTTGTGATACAGGGCTTTATAAATAAAATTGATTGATTGATTGATAGTATGGTGGTCCTGCCAGTTTTATGCTGTGTTCACACTGTGAACGACACAATGACATAAGGCTACAAACTGATGCCTGACACTTGTTGCTGCGGATGGATGTTGCATGCTGGCCTACACTTTTTTCAGCACCCCAATAACACAGTTATGCATCAACAAATCACATGTTTTTGTTTCTAGCTGTGGTCCTGTGTTATTTAGTTAGTTAGCTGATGCTATGCTAGCTTTACGTGCATTTCGGTGCACACAGGTATGCAATGAGGTGGCGAGCTGTGATGTTAGAATGGAGCTCAGGCATCGATCAAAAGCTTTGATATTTTTTTGACCACAAACTTTAGATGACATTTAGTCCAAGTGCTTTGTGGCAATTAGCAGATACACACCAGTCATGATGACATAACTATGTTAACAAGTATTTAAGCAGCTAATTAACAGTGACTCAGCATTGATGCAGCTGGTCACGCTGTTGTGTTGTCACTAGAAAACACCATTCACTACACCTCTGCTTGCACATTGTTCTAGTTGTTACTGTGCCATACACTGGAGTTCAAACTACAGTTTACTGCCTATGATCAGATAGAATAGCCGTTGGGGAAACACAAGGAGGATAGTGGTGGAATGACTACTAGCTCACGTATGAGTTATAAGCGTTCTTTGAAATGAGATAGGGACGGGATAAGAGGATGGAAGAGAAAGAGAGGGCACTCTGGGTGAATCATTGTGCTGATATGAATTAATGCCTGGCCAGATGAATGAATCACCAGCCGGGCAGAGAGAGGAGGGGAAGGATGGGAGAAAAAAAAGAAAGAGGGGAGAAGAAAAAATGAGAGACACAAATTAAGAAAGGAGACAAGGGGAGGAGAGTGTGAGAAAAATGACAGAAGTGTAAAATGCAAGTCGGAGACGGGAGCAAGGACGAGATGAGGAAAAGGGTGAGGAGGAGAAAGGTGAGAAAATACAGAGATGGAGAAGGGGCATGTGAGAGACAAGGATGGAGAGAGTGATGACAGAGAGAGAGACACTGAGGTAGACAGAGGAGCAGAGAGCGAGATGTAAACCAATACTGCAGATGGAGAGGAATTCAGGAGAATCAGCAGAAATCCCTGAAGCATGTTTGTACCTAAGATCTTGTTGCTTTAGAAACTGTCACACCCTGCCAGATGATTCCTCTGTGGTGGGTGAAGCGTACCTTTTGTGAACTGCTATAGCCAGTTCACAAAGTGTGCGTCTTCCCCACCAAGCATCATTATTGTTACATCATCCATCCCACCTTACATAGAGAGTAGCAAAACTGACATTTACTATGTTCTTCAAGATATTGTGATTAATCGCTTTGACATTTCCTTTCTTCATTTAATTTTCTCCTCCTTGACATAAACTCCCATTGGCATCAGTTGTTGCCAGAATCACTGTCAGATTTCATTTGTATAAGTCTTGAACAACTTCACACTACATGAAATGCACATTGCTCCAATGAACAAAACAGCCGAGACCCAAAAGACAGGGCGCATAATCTGGCTTTCCCCTGAGAATTAATGCCACATTCACATTACCAGCAATTGTGGTCCAAATGAGATTTTTTTGCCTTCATGTAACACAGATCTGATTTTTTTAGTAGTGTGGACAAAGAAATCCATTTTCTTTCCAATCAGATCTGTGCCACTTGCATATGTGCTCCTAAATTTGATACATATCCAATCACAGGCCATGTGAAAGATGTTAGAACGGTTGTATTATGCTTCATGAGTCTTTTCTATGAGGGAAACTCTCCTCTTTGAAGAAGTGATGGACTCATTGTGAGAAATCAAGTCTCTTTCACATGCAGCATGGAGAGAAGACTCCAATGTTCTCTGCCTCCCTTCAGAATATACAGACTTGCATACCATACTGAAGCTCTAACTGCAGTTTGTACCCAATAGCTTGCCCCCCATACAACAGATTCACCAATACAAGAAACGTCCACCCAGCAAACGAAAGGTCATGCCTCCAAGATGTATGAAATTAACCCCAATACAGATTCCTGAATAATTCCTACATTTCCCATACATCCATGGTTTTTCTACATCATACTTCACTGTGCTGGTGCAGATCACTCACCACACTGTCTTGAAGTAGTCTGTAGAATCTACAGAAGGTTGCCATAGACAAACAGCTGCTGTGATAGGCTGCCCCAGTCGCCAACCAACAGAGCTTGACTGCCAGATGCCTTCTGGTGTAGACAGCCTGCCTGCATGCCTTGGCAATGTAGACTTGAGATGCCAATAGAGATATTAAAATTTAGCCATGGACATCCCAAAGTATGGAGGAACACATCGTGGCCCCACCACTCCTGATTCCTCTCCTAGCCAAACCCGCACCTCTCTCCGCAGAACTACCAGAAATTGTTGCTAAAGCCCAGTTCAGACCAAAGACTCATGAAGAGTGAAGTTGAAAAGTGCAGCTACTTGACCCGTTCTGCCACGTTCTAAAATCCTGCCAGTTCACACCAATGCAACTAGATGAGATGGTGTATCATCACTATGCAACAACTCTCTGTACTTCCGTTCTTTTTTACATCTTTTTAGGCTTATTTTGTGGCTGAATATAATTTGTAGTTTCTTAAAATATGAAAGAGGATAGTGATAGTGAGATACTGGCTACAGCTGCATCTGTAGTAGTGATGAAACAGTGAAAAACATGACACGAGCATCAGATGGACTGTACTCAAAATAAACACGCCACAGTAATATAAAAAAGCAGCGCCAATTAATCAGTCGATGAGAATGTATGTATGTCAAGGGGGCATAAGCACATGCGGCAAGCAGCAGCAGCGACCCACCGTCCGACACTGGCACACTGTCAGGACGGAAACAGAGGGATCAGTGGGGAAGGAGCACTGCCCGCAGCAAGTAAACACACCGTCTGTGGTCATTTTGACTTGACCAGCAGACATGCTTTACATTCTACAAATAGCCTCCGGCAATTTGACCAGCTGAGTTGCAGATGACACCATCACCCGAGCTCAGACCAGCCAGTTCACACCGCAGCAATTGATCTCTGCAACGTTAGTCTGAACTGGGCTTGATAAAGCTAGTAGACTGAACGCCCATTTGAACAACAGCCTCTTATTCTGAAAACAGAACGCCCATCGCTCCAAAGTGCCATTTCTCCGAAAATACTCTACACACTCTCCCAAACAAAAGCACATAGCTAACTATTATGCAGAATTGCATCTGATTATGAGGTACTCTACTCTGCTGATCATTTGGAAGATGATTTTTGCACCAGTATGTTATTTTTCTCCCCAAATTTGTTGTACCAGTGTGCAGGTGTGTAACATTACTGGTTGCATGTGAGAAGGTTCAGGGTAGAGATCCTTAAACTGATGTCAGCTATGGGTCACTTCAAACTTGAATGTGATCAGTCAGAAAGGCAGGAAAGTCAGATCTGGGTAAATAATTGGAATTGCACGTTGAACCCTGTAATGTGAACGTAGCCTAAGGTACTCTTTGTGTAGGGTTAAAATGGATAATAAGACAAAAAAAATTGGATTAAAGTCAATGAATTCCACTAAGAATTACATTATTTTTTACATATTCCTCTGCAGGTAACAGATCATCCAGGCTTCATAATACAGAATAATCCATATGACTTTATAGTTACAAAGTAGACATTCATTTACACAAAAACAGGCAAATACTAGCTAAGGTCAAAGACTGCAAAACAGATACATCCTCGAATAAATAATGTCTCATCGACAGCATTTGAATGTTTTGGAAACCTTTATGTGATCTGACATGGGGAGAGTAGATGAGGACACAGACTCCTTATCGCTAGTGGTCTTAAAAATGTCGTCAGACATCATGAATCTAAAAAAATCTTCTTCTTTATCTCACTTTTGGGAAAACCAAAGGTTTGGGATGCTGGGTTTTACAAGACTGGAGGGTTGGACGCCTCACTGCAGCCCCACATGGGTGAGACTGCGACCCTACGATAAGCACAGAGCCTTGCACTGACCTCTGAAAGATATCAACACAAAGAGAAGGGGAGATATCGAGCAATGCACCTGAGACAGAGACACAGAAAGAGAGAGGGAATCAAAAGGCAGGTAGAGGAAAAGAGAATGACGGAAGGCAGACAGAGAGTCTGGAACACAACAAAAGGTCATCTGTGTGACAAAGTGAAGAAAATGAAAAGAGACAATACAAAGTGGCAAGGGGGAAGGAGTCAGGAGATCGAGGACGATGGAAACGAAAGAAAATGAAAGGGGAAAGAAAATATTAGCCGTGTGACGAGCAGAGGAATCAGAGAGATCTGGGAGAGGTCTGTTGAACAGCGTGGCACCGGTCCACCGGGGCAAATTCCTAGCTTGTGTCACATGTCTTTGGCATTAAAGAGATTTGGATGGTGGTACTGACAAGACAACATGGGGAAGCAAATAAACCGAGAGCTGGAGATGCCAAGGGTGCAGGGCTGGCAAAGAAAACAAAAAGAACTGAAGCACGGAAAGGGAGAAGAGGGAGAGAACAACCCAGTCACCAGAATAAAATGTTGGCAGTGTACGTATAAACAAGTTCAATAGGACAAGGGTGGCAGGCTGGACAATAAACAGGCAGTAGGTCAGAACACAGGTACAGGCAGCTTGAACAGAAAATAGAAAGAGGTTGAAACAGGAGCAGGTTACAGGCAGGATGGCTAAAGCATAATGAGCCTGAGACATAAACACTGGCTCTTGGGGAGCTCTACTGCCTAAGTGATGTCACTTGAGACATCTGTTGGGGCTGAAGACATAAAGAAATAAGTGAGCTTACCAGACCTCTGCAGCCTGCTCCTCAACTCTACTTGAAGCTATCAGCTCAAGGCTACATTAGGTGTTACTGATATAATGGGACCCCTCAAAATACAGGGTTTTACTTGGATGGGTGTGGTTTTGCAGGATGTAGTAGCCATCTCAGCCCATGCTCTGAATGCACCTTGAAACCTAATATGCTTTATATGATAATCTGTGTGCAACTCTGTAAGAATGCATTAAAAAAATCCTGAATTATATTAGCTTGATGAAACTAAGAAGTCAGATTGAGTGTCAAAGTACGAGCCAGTCTGATTTGTACAGCTTGTAAAATTAGACAAACTAGACCTGAATAACACAAGCGACAAGCATGAAGGCATATACAATACATGTTTTCCTGTAACTTGTATATCTGGTGCCACATCTATGTACGTGGAAATTGATAGTCTGCCTTGTTAGCCAATCTGGGCAGGGCATCTAACGTTATTAATACCAGATATTACATTGACATCAGAAGATACACCCATCTGAGTAGATTTTTTGTTGCTGGACATAATTTAGTCCATCTAAATGTCAATATTTAGTTGTACATCCATCTATCTATCCATTTTCATCCGCTTATCCAGGGCCGGGTCGCAGGGGCAGCAGGCCGAGCAAAGCACCCCAGACATCCCTCTCCCCAGCAACACTTTCCAGCTCCTCCTGGGGGACCCCAAGGCATTCCCAGGCCAGATGAGATATGTAATCCCTCCAGCATGTTCTGGGTCTGCCCCGGGGCCTCCTACCAGTGGGACGTGCCCGGAACACCTCTAATGGGAGGTGCCCAGGAGGCATCCTGATCAGATGCCCGAACCACCTCAACTGACCCCTTTCGACATGAAGGAGCAGCGGCTCTACTCCGAGCTCCCTCTGGATGTCCAAGCTCCTCACCCTATCTCTAAGGCTGAGCCCAGACACCCCACAGAGGAAACTTATTTCCACCGCTTGTATCTGCAATCTCATTCTTTCGGTCACTACCTAGCTGTACATATTTTCCAATAAAACATTAGGATGGTCTGTTTGAGAATTCGTCAGCAGTCAGGTAGAAGCCAATTGGAACCCTGCAGGGAAGTCTAACACTCCTCGCAGCTGCAGCTGTGCCAACAATACATGGAGCAAAAATCTAGGTCTATTTCTTAGGTTGACCATTAACTTTTTCATTTTTGTTTTTGAGTGCTTATCTGACAAGTGATGAGACGACCCAATGGGACATGATGCATCAGTGTGACACAGGATGTAAGGCACCGCCTACTGGTTACACATTGGGTGTTTCTCACAGTCAAGGAAGGATCCTTAAATGGCTGAATTTCAAGGATGCTACATCATCAAATCCCATCTAAGGAATGTTCCAGTGTCAAGGATCCTTCAAATTCTACAGAGGAAAGAGTCCTTCTTTCAGAGAATTTTCAAGGATGCATGTGTGTATCCTCAGCAGGTATAAAGTACCCACAATTCTTTGAGCACTATTTGCTAGAAGTGATTCAATGATTTATGTCATTTATTTGGATTGATATCTCCAGGAGATTTTATTACACAGGCATAAAATAATACTGACATCAACCTCATATTTTACGCTTTCCAATGTGTCCACTGCCAAATGAGATTTCTAAAATACCGATAAGATAAAACATAAAAGTTTATAATCATTTACAGCAGTGATAGAGCGCTGAGTGACACAAAAGTTTCATTAAGCCTAACTGTTTTTTTTTTTCTAAGTAAAATCCAGAAATATATTTTCCCTAAAAGTCCACTGAGGGTTAATGATGCACACCTGGGGACACTCGATAGCCTGTTTCAATATATGTTCACTGAATGCTAAGAAGGACTCTTGCCTTGCCTCTCTAGGATCCTTCTTTGGAAGGACTCGTCCTACCAAGGAAGGATCCCTGACTTTGAGAAACACCAACTGTCCAATAGTCTAGCTCACCCAAATCTCCAATTAAAATGTTGGTGATTAAGTTGCATTGTGGGTAATGTAGGCGCCAAGTTGTGACAAGGAAGAAGAGCGTGTGGAACAAGAAATAAGATATTTCTGGTTCTTCGGCATTGATTCTGATCCTTCCATTTCCCGAAACAGTATGAGTACTGAAACTTCTACTTTGGTCCCACTAAGATTACCGATAAGCTTTGCTGGCATCATAATAAAGTCCTTTTGATACTCATTCTTATAGCCACTGACAATGTGTATGTGAGTTAGAAAAGTAGTGTGAGTGTGAGATAACATATGCAATACCCTACAACAAATTCACATTACAATTTGACTTCAAGTTTGAGAAACTCTGAGCTGGCAATTTCATCAACAGGCTAGTCAAACTAATTATCAATTAGGTATACACAGTGTAACATAATCTAAAAACACGTACCATTAAAAACTGTCCGGGAGCTATGTTTCCTTTAATAATGTGCAAGATACAGAACAGACCAAGGGACTAAGGGGAAGCAGGATTTTGGCAGCCAGGGAGCAATTACATGTTGTCAAGAGATTTGACTTTAAGATGTATCACAACAAACAGAGGAAACAGTAAGCAAAGTGCATACTCACAAAATCCTACACACACACACACACACACACACACACACACTCACAAAACTTCTCCGACTGAGTTTCCACAGTAAGTGAAGCTGTCGGGGTCCCAGACACCAATGAACCATAGACAGTAAAACAACAGTCTGCTTAGAAGATGATTCCAAAACTGAAGGGTTAGAAGCCACTGGAGCAGCAGCAAAAACAAGACGAAACTCCTCTGGGAGAGAAGAGAGAGGGATGGGGAGGTAGACTGGGAACAAGAGAGTGGAAAGAAAAAATAAGGAAAGAGGATGGAGTAAATAAAAAGTCAGGGAGGCGAAGGAAAAGGAGGAGGCTAACCAGTAAAAGACTGGGAGGAAAGAGGAGTGTTGTTTCATAGATGACAACTCCCTGTAGCCTGTAGCTGGAAGGAAAGGATGAGAGAAATATGATGGAGGGGGGTTTATTTGGACAGTCTCAAGTATACAAGGAAGCTGTCTAGTGAGGCTTAAAAAAAAGATCTTGTACTGTGGTTCCACATGGGAGGCTGTTAAAGGGCATAACTGCCATAAAGTGACAGGGGAGATGGGAAGACAGATAAAAAAAAGAGAGAAAATATACAAAGTTAACTTTGGTAAACACAACAAGGCGAGGACTCCTAAAAAGCCATTTCACATTTAGCACGGACTGGTGACTGACAAATTAGCATGGAAATTTATAAGAAGTGTTTTTGTGGATTCTTATGAATGCTTGCACACCCTTGTGGAACATTCATGCTGCAGAAAACAAACAAAAAAAATATTGGAGGGACTTTGATTTCTGTCGATTTCCACACATGGATATGTTTGACGAGTGACATCCTTTGTTCCACCTGATGCTATAGATCATAGGTAGTTGCTGCCAAAATCAATTTGGTTCCTCAACACCCAATAATGTACAACAAACACAACGACAACTACCTTAACAAGCAAATAAAAATCACCCAGCAGTTGTGATACGATGAAGATGTAGCTGATATGCACTTGCTAGCATTACATGTTGGTCACGAAACAGGGTTAGCCACAACAGCTAGTGTCAGCATCACATTTGGGGTGTGATTAGTTTATATAGGCTATGTCGCAGTTAACATTTGTCCCTTTGGCATACTCAGTCTGGATAGGTTGTTGTTGTTGTCTGGTGCAGACGTAGCACTATTTAGGAAGAAACTCATTGGGACCCATTCACATTATTTATTTATTTATTTATTTATTTATTGACAAAAATGGAACACAGCTCTGGTGAAACTGTCAAACAAGGTTGCGCTGATCAAATATGAATCAAGATTCTGTAACTGCATTGCCTATTTCTCCCCTCAGATGTAGTCTGGCTGGTGGGCAGTGCTTGGTACCCTTGTTTTACTGTATCCCATAAGGCATCTGGGTCACAAACTTTCTCATTTCATGCTAAACAGCCATCTATCCATTTGCATCTGCTTATTCAGGGCCAGGTTGCAGGGGCAGCAGGCCAAGCAAAGCACCCCAGACATCCCTCTCCCCAGCCACACTTTCCAGCTCCTTCTCCAAGGCATTCCAAGGCCAGGTGAGATATGTAATCCCTCCAGCGTGTTCTGGATCCACCCCAGGGCCTCCTACCAGTGGGACGTGCCCAGAACACCTCTAACGAAAGGTACCCAGATGTCAGCACCATCTCAACTGACCCCTTTTGACATGAAGGAGCAGCAGCTCTACTCCGAGCTCCCTCCAGATGTCTAAGCCTCTCATCCTATCTCTAAGGCTGAGCCCAGCCATCCAACTGGAGGAAACTCATTTCGGCCGCTTGTATCCGTGTTCTCATTCTTACGGTAAATACCCAGAGCTCATGACCATAGGTGAGGGTTGGGACGTAGATGGACCAGTAAATCGAAAGCTTCACCTTCCGACTCAGCTCTCTCTTCACCACAGTTGCCCAGCGCCCGCATCACTGCAGATGCCGCACCAAACGGCGATCCATCTCATGCTCATGAACTCATGAACAAGACCCTGAGATACTTGAACTCTCTTGCTTGATGCAGTAACTCACTTCTTACCCAGAGGAGGCAATCCAAGACCGCATTTGGCCTCTTCTGCTTCTGCCTCTTCTCGGTTTATCTTAAGAACTTAAAGCTTATCAATACATTTCTGTCCTTTAAATTGTATTCCATGCTTGTCCTGTGGATAACCAACTGTATGCGGTGGTGTAGCTGTATGACCACAACAGCCTTTTTTCTCCATTTCACACTGTTCTGTTTAAATGCTTGTGGTTAGCTACTGTAGCAGAACATTCAGTCACGCTCCCCTTCTTTTCTGATAAGGTTATTTGTTTTATTTTGCAACTTTATATTGTTTAATTTTGGCTGAGCGTGTTGTTTGTTGCACTTGTTCAGGTCGTAACATTGTGTTAGGCATAGCATTAGTTGTTACTGCTTTAATTGGGCAATTAGAGCTGATGTCTTTTCCCCGATTGTATCCATTTTACAGTGCCAAGCTAGTTTTCATTTGTTTTTTATCAGTTTCTCTCATCACCGCCACTCTCTAACTTGGCCCTGTTTTCACCCTTCGCTGCCTTTTATATAGATAGTGGCGTCTCTTTCTTTCTTTCTGTTCCTCTATCGATGTCATAGTCTTCTCTTTTTCTGGCATTTCAATATAATTCTTTTCTATGTGCATCTCTACTCATTTCCATCTCTTTTGCACTTTCCCTCATTTGCTCTCAGTCTGTCTATCTCCCTCTCTGTCTATCTTTTTCTCCCTATCTTCCCTTTCCCAACCTCTACATCCCCTGCGACAGAGCAAGCCCTTTAATAATACACAAGCTCCTCCGTCTCTCCTGGCAGCGGCGACAGATTCCTACAGGATTCAATCATGGCCGCACTAATGAGATTAGCATGGCTAATGCACACGGCTCTCCCTCCCTGCTTAGCGCCTTACCTCCATCCCAACAGGCACTCCACATGGCAGGAGGGTACCCAGAGTGTGTCGATCGATTGCAGGGTGGCTGAACTGTAGCCCCCTGGTTCCACCTGGGCCTCGCCACATGGGGCCGGGAAGAAGGGTCATCCCAGGTGAAAGGGGCAACAAGAGTGAGCTAGCCAGGCGAGCAGAGCCTCCTGATGAAATTGTGCCCATAACAAGTGTGTCTATGTGTGTGCAGGAAGGATGCGTGGGGAGTGTTTGGCAGCCTTCCACAGCCTCTCCCTGTGTTCAAACAGCCACGATAGAACCTGGCACTCCAGACTGTCAGAATGGAGAGGAAGAAGAGGGGGGTGGATTGAGGGATGGAGGGATGAAGAGGTGATGAAACAGATTAGCGCGACCTCCTGGGGGCTTATTGTTGAGCATGCCTAGTCGAATCCTGGACTCTACAATTCTCCAAACACTGGCTTCCAGGATAAAGCAAACGCACAAACAGATATTTGCAATTTATACATTTAGCAACTGCTTTTATTCAGCCTGACTTGCAACAATTGCAACAGTAGATAAGCTTTGAAATGATGCATCACCAACATTAGAAGCAGCCTATGATGAATGCATGAGTCAAACCAATGCACACACATTCACATACACATATATAGAGAAATGAACCAACAGAATGATTCAGAGGTAGACAGAGAGCACGATTACAAGTATCATACATCTAGTGTCCTTAGGCTGTGCCGAGATCTAAAGTGTATTCCAATTAAGTGGATGCAATCCTTCAGTGCTTTGATTGATTTCTTGGTCAAATTAGCTGATTTGTTAATCTATCAGTGAGCTGAAGATGCATTACCCGCAGGTCTCTAGGACTTCCATTCAACTTCAAGATATATTACTCAGAGGTCCTTCAGTGATGTTATATCACTCAAAGGTTCCTAAAGCTATCGTTCTACTTGAGACAAACAGTAGCACTTAAAGACTCATACAGTAAATCTACACTTGGAGTTAAGATAAATTATTCAAAGTGAGCCTGAATGACAAATGGAAAAAGAAGAAAAAGGAAGTGACAAAATCAGAGAGCAGCCTGGTCTCACTCCCAGGGTGACAAAAAACGTTGTTTGCGTAATGGCCCTGAGCATCAGATATGGGACCACAGTTCAACCTTTAGTATGGACCACAATCAAGCATATGTATGAGATGCATCAGGCTTTTAACAAACCCTGATGTAAAAGCATTAGCATAATTTTTATCAGGCTCTCACACCACCACATAGTAACCATAGACTGTAAAGAGAATGATGTAGCTACAGTAACACCACCCATTGGTAAGTGGACTCGCGTTTTGAAGCCTTTAGTTCAGCATTTCAGCTGTCACCATCTTGGTTTTGGGGAGCCAGAAGTGACCATATTTGGTCAAGGAGGGCGAAAGGGAGACACTATAGGCAGAAAGAAACAAGTGAGTTGATCTGAATGTTGAATTAAAGTTTATAACTAAGTTCAGGAACAAAGACCACGCCTCAATCTCATCCATTTCCACACCAAAAGTATTTGACCATTAGCACCCTCCTCCCTTCAGCCAACAATGGACCGCCATCGGACTCCACCCTCCACCTGTCCGCAACCCCGAAACTGAAGTTTTTGGCGCTTCTGTGTTGGCTTCATTTTTCAGCCAAGGTTACCGCTCAGTGGTAACTCACTGCCTTCAGTCACTTTACTGAGCAGAAGGCGAAAGCAGTTTCGAATGTATGATGTGGTTGTTGCCCGGATGAACGGACACAGATTTTGCTCTGCCACGCTAAGGTCACTGTGTTAAACTTCTGGAGGTTGCCACCTTGCTTTGGCCAACGAAATAGTGGGCACTACTGAAGCAGTTTTCAGACACCAACATTTACAGCTCCTCCATATTGTCCTCTTTCTGAGAGTTACAGTGCTAGTAGTCTCGCTTACCAGACCTTTCTCA
Source organism: Epinephelus moara (assembly GCF_006386435.1). Lineage (NCBI taxonomy): Eukaryota > Metazoa > Chordata > Actinopteri > Perciformes > Serranidae > Epinephelus > Epinephelus moara. The sequence goes on along the minus strand of NC_065510.1, from coordinate 6,241,302 downwards.
AGAAAAGAAAGGTCTGGCTGGGCAGACTCTCTTTAAGATTGGAGAAAAAAATGCCCAGGCTGCTTGTATTTCTTTCAACCAATCACAATCGTTCTGGGCGGTGCCACAGCAACGGTGCGCTTGCAAAAATATTGCCAGGGGGAAACAGGTTTTTACGCGAACCATGGCAGAAAAATGGCTACATCTCCGCAAGATCAAACACCGCAAAAGTTAGTAAAGGACGTGTTGAAAACTGCTACACAACCGGAGGTGGTAGGGCGGGACTTCAGCGGGTGGCTCGTCCGCCTGCCCAATGAGAGGCTGATCTATGTAGCGAACTTCCGCCCACTCAGACTACAGTGCTAGCAACTTATAACAACCAAAAGAAAAACTGGGCCTGGGATAACATTTCCACCAAACTTAAGATAACTGGTAAACTGTCTTCAGTATTTCATTGTCTTGCTACAGTATGCATCTACAAGCTAGATAGCACTGCCGCCAGTGTTCACCTAAGCACCTGCCTGAACCGTAGCAGAAGCAGCCGCTCTCAAAAATGCTTTGCTTTTACCCCCAAATTCCACCAGATGCATGTTGGTTGCGTCTCCAGAACAGCAGTGGAGCCGATATGTTTCAATTCTAGTCAACGTTTGTGCTTCCACCGGCTGCGGCTGTGCTGCGTTCTGGCTCCGTCACAGCTGCGGCGCTCTGGAGCCCTCCGCAACAGATACGCAGGACTTTTATTTTTGCTGGACGCCGGAGGACAACACAGCAATTCAGCACAGAGCAGATCGTGCGGGGCAGGAAGTCGTGCACAGAACCAAAGTAAAACATCCGGTTAATTTTCAAAATAAAATACACAGTGTTCACGGTGAATCATATTTCCCTGCACTACACCTTGAAAACGTCATAATGGGCGGAGGCAGGCCTGAAGTCAACAAAAACGTCATAATGGGCGGAGGCAGGCCTGAAGTCAACAGGTCAGAGGTTTTCAGAAGCCATTTCACCCCGTTGACACCATGGATGAGAAGATGTTAATCATGGAGGTGCACCGAGATGTCTTCCTACTACTCCTCTGGTTTTGTGGTTCTGTTTATAGAAACTACATCTTGTTATATCGCGCGATTATGCGTGAATTCACGTGATCTTGTGGGTCTTCATGACTCCCGCTGTCTGGAGGAGCTGCACCGCTCCGCACAGCAAACGCAGCCGGTGGGTGTTGACGGACGGTGGAGCACGCAGTGGATAACCAGCGCAGCTGTTCGGCAACAGACACGCATCCAGTGGAATTCCGGCGTTAGGGCGAATGGGCAACAGACACGCATCCAGTGGAATTCCGGCGTTAGGGCGAATGCACTTGCAGCTAGGAGTGTTTAACAGCATTTACAGTCAGAGCACTGGATGCAGTATAAGGAGTCTGCTCAGGGCTGGTGGAAATGGGGATGGATGGGTCCAACAAGCACAGGACTTTGACCCATGAGACCAGTGCTTGTGTTCTGCATCGGATGTGAGGCATTAGTCACTCATGCATTGAGTTGCATGACTAACATTGACCATAATCTTTTCCTAACCATAACCAAGTTGTTTCATTGCCTAAACCTAACCACTCATCCCATCTGTGTCAAGGAACGATGTAAAAGACTGCCTCTGGCTACATTATAGTGACACCAGGGGCTTCTGCCCAAGTGTCAAACTATGACAAGTAGGGATGAGGTCACGGTCCATAGAGAAAGCAACTGCCAAGAAAGTCAAAAGGTGTAAAATGCTCCAGGTTTGCCTTACCAAACATCACAATAATACACAGAAGCCTGCATGTGTACACACACTCAAAGTCCTTATCAGCAAACTCCAGTTATTTCTCCCCAAATACAGCAGAGAAGTCAGACTGAGCTATCACCATGGTGATCAGGAAGATGTGAAGTGAACAACAAGGCTTTGAGAGGGGATCTCAACTCCACGCAAACACACACATGCAGCTACACTTTCTGTCTCTTTTACAGATGTTATACTATCATCATACTGCTCTCACATCGACACACACACACCCTATAGTACTGCCTCACACAAACACAGACCACACACACTACAGATACCCCCAAGAACACTTTCAACAGTCACACACACCTTACGCCCACCCATGCACTCACCTTCACAAACACTTCCAAAACCTTCCAGTCAATGTATACGCACCCAGCCTTGCCCTCACACACATGCACACACACACACACACACACACATACACACACACACAGATAAACGGTGATGTGTTGTGTGCTGCTCAAGGTGAACACTGAGTAAACTAACCTCTGGCTCCATGAGGATAAACCATTTAATCAAGTCACGTCAGGATCACACCAGCACGCTGCATACTAAAAAGATGGGGCAGATCACACTCGGCCGCCCTGCAGTTCACACATGCATGAGGTGAGCGACTCTATTAGCCATCTCTGATAAGGGAAATTGACTGATTTAGTTTTCTTTTTTCACACAGAAATTCCTCCACAAGAAATTTCAGAGAAGTTATTGCCTGCACCAGATGTCTGTGACATAAAGTAGTCTCATCCAAGTTAATTAGACAGTAAATCTTGGCCTTCATCAGGATAATGACCAACATTATAAGGCTACATGTTGTTATAATATTCATATGATACATTAAAACACCCCGATGTCTCATATGCTTTATCCACACGACTCTCTGGTGTATGAAGACTCTGATCTTAAGTACCGACAAGACTCAGACTAAATGAATTATACTGCTATAGAATCTCAGTCATTAAGATTATTTGTGGCACGCTCTGATGTCAGCACATTTCTAGATAAGAGTGGATTTATCAATTTCTGGTCATTTGGGGGGTTTGATTTTAAATAAAGTCTTAGCTTTCAGAATATGAAACTTTGAACGCCAAATTCAGACGATATAGACAGTTCTGAAAGCTGTAAAGGCATGATGACAAGCTGGCAGTGCACACTTATGCCACTATACTGCAAACTTTGAAGGCTTCTCAAACTCATGGTTTGGTGATAGTCATTATGTAATGTGACATATTTTCTTAATATTTGAAGTACGGAAACAATATTGATATTATTAGACAGCTTCAAATTTCCTCTTTACAACAGTTTAAAAAACTAAAAAGTTGTGTTTCAGGGTTAATGTGGCTAAAAACAAGAGTTACATTCCATCACTGCTGAAACGTGGCTTTCTGTAAATGTGACCTGCTCTAAGTGCTTTTACTCCACTATGTTTATTTGACAATTTAAGTTACTTTGCAGATTTAGATTATTAATACAAGCTATATATCACGTAAAAATGTTTTGGATGAAGCTGCCCAACAGTGTATAAAGTCAACAAAATGATCTCCACCAGATCCAGCTGCACCATTCAATTGATGAACACATTAATGCATCAATAATTATAATCCAATAATAAGACAGACATTATTCTGAAATGAGCCACTCTGCATGATGAGTACTTTTACTTTCGGTACTTTAAGTATATGTTGATGATAAACTGTTGTACTTTTACTTTAGTAAGATTTTAAGTGCAGGACTCTTGTAACAATGTTATTTTTTCCATCCTAACACTGCTACTTAAGGTGGATTTATAGTTGTGCATCAGCTCTACGCAGACCTACATGCATGGCCTATGCCATTGGGAGCATTTATTCTTAGTTCTGTGAAGGGCTGTAAAGTCTGATTGATTCAAAACACACCTAAAACACACATCAAACACGGCTAACTAGTGACAATATCAAACACAAGTACAAAATGCAAAGTTCACAGACAAACACTTGTCTTTTGCTTAACAGGTATTCCCCACAAATTCAACATGCTAACATTACTAGCACAAATTCACATTGTATAAATTAGCCTAGTGGCTAGCGGAGTTTTCCTCTACTCATGTGAAGCCAGGATCAACAGCAACATGTAATAAAGCTAACATTATAAAATTTGGCTCAATTAAAACTCACAAGGTTCACTAACAATACGAGTGTTTTACGCCAGACATGTATTACCCACAAATACAACATGCTAGCAGTAGTGGCATTAGCCTATGTCATTTTACTTGCATAGGTTAGCCTAGCAGCTAGCAGAGTTTTTCATTACTCATATGAAGCCAGCATACATCACACTTCTTCACAATTTATTGTTTGTTATCTGTGATATAAAAGTAAATAAAAGCCTTGTTTCCACTGAGGGAAATGGTTTCAGCTTTCAGCACATATCAGCAAAATATCTATGTTCTTCTTTCACCACTGCATTTCAGGACATTTTCCCACTCACGGTGTCATAAAGCAGTTCAGCTCAAAACAGACTGATTTGTTACTGTAATTCAATTGTACGTTAAACTTCTTGTCATGAGCACAGCGACAAATAGAGGTGCACTAAAGGTATAGATGTAAGGAAACAGTAGGCTGCATGAACTAAATTATGCAGGACTTCAAAAACATAAAAGAGATTCGTCTTCTTCAGCGTGAGCTGGTACAAACTCCACCACTGCCTTCATTACAGTCGCTATGTGAAAGATGCTTCAGTTGTGTAGAGTGTACAATTTACCACAGATAATATAATAGTGAGGAAAAAAAAACGGACCCTGCATCTTAAAACTCCAGGAGAATACTCAGTTATTGTGAACACCACAATTGAGACGATGCCAAGAACCAACACACAGGGAAAAAAAGAAGAAAAAAAGAATGGGGCTCTAAGAATGTAAACTCCTGTTGTGTCTTGTCTGTCCACAGTGCAATGTTCAGCCAACATATTTTAACATCCTCTTTAAAGTAAAAGAACCAGAGAAGGTTTTAGTCACAGAGCAACATTTCTAAGAGGCAGAGCTGCTCAGCCTGAAAAATCTCATTGACTGGGATAAAACCCCAATGAATGGAGTCAAAGCATCACAATTTCATGGCTAAAAAACATAGCATCATAGCTCAGTGAAACTGAGAGGTGGTAGCTGGTACTGTTAAGCCCTCTTGATACAAGCAAAATTAAATGTTGGCAAAGATGTCAAAAGAATTAAGTGGGATCCATGAACTACTGATTTATGTCTTTGTGGTAAATCATCACAAGTTGTGATGTACATTGACGTGCTTGATAGTTACTGTTCTTGTCTCTAAGCATTTAAAAAGTTAATAGAAGAATAATGGAAAATCCATTTTTGTTGTCCGTCGCCCAGCAACAGTTTCCTCATGAGTAAAACCATTTGAATGTCCATTATATTAGCCACCCATTGTGAAGGACACAACTTCAAGTCCTTCACTTGAAAAGGTACCTTTTGTCTAGCGTTAAATGGTAAAGCAGCCGTCACTTAAGTTTAAACTGGCACATAGCAGGGTGTGTTTTGCAATTCTAGCCAAACATGAATTAAGTTGTTCTTCCATTAAAAATGAGAAAATGATGACGGGATTTATAAGAATCAGCCATACTGCACGTGTGCTGCATAAACCTTGAGAACATTGTTCTTTCTGAGAAAACAGATAAAGCAGATGATAAGTATCAAGAGATTAACAAAGACAGTTTAAATGTTCAGCCGGCCATGTTGGTATGGCAGAACATTAATCAAATAATTAAGCAGCCTCTATTCTGAGTGCCAGAGCAGCTTAGATGTATGTTTGATCAGATTTAGGTTCTTATTACACTTTTGCTGCTTGCTGCCATGTCCTCGACAGAAAGTGATGCACGTTTCAGTGCTCTGAGGAGACATGTCAGAGCTTTATCCATTAACACCAAACCCTGATGACACTGATCTAAGAGAAATCTGCTGCCAGTTTGCTGCTGAACATGGCAGGAAAAGACAAGTTGAGTCTTTGTATGACTTGAAAAAATACAGATCAAAAACCTTCTACAGCACATCATTAAAAATGTACTTCCGAAGGGGTGGTGGGTGTGTACCTGCAGGAGTCTCAATATTTTGATCTTAATGAGTTTTTAAACCGTTACATTAGCAAGGCGTTCATTAAATGTCAGTGAATAAGTGAATTCAAAGCAGACTGGAAGGTTTTTAGCAGATAGGCTCTGAGAAAGAACGAGACTAACTGAGTTAAGCATGCAGCTCTCTAGGTATCTAAATATTAGTAAAACATATTTTTCAAAATGCAGACTGAAGGCTGAAGTTTCACATGGGATTTTCAATCCATAAAAGAGGCCCAAAAAAGGCAAATATATGCTGTAAATATAAAATGTATGACTTCATTTAACTGAAGCTCTGGTTAACTAAATTCAATATTTCAACTAATGTGTTGCAAACTTGAGTATGCTGTTTTTAACAGTTGGCAGAATAGACCCATGGTTAAAATGGAGTCCAAAAAATCAGTTTGTAAAAGTGTTTTGCTCTCTCCCAAATGATCTTCCAAATGACCATAATGAGCAGAAATGAGCGTGTGGGTGGAGTGATTGAGCGCAACTGTTGGAATTATCTTGTTTGAATTAAATGTGAGCAATTTAAACTGTAAATGCACATTTTACATAGTATGCCAACATAATGGTTTGTGATTAATTATCTGTTTTGTACTAACGGCATGATTAAAAGCTTTGCAGACTGCCTGTACTTCAATTGCATTTTCAAACATACTTTCATTATAAATACAAACAAGTTTGAAAATAAAGGTCCACTGACCGTGTGCAGACAAAGAAGGCAACTGGTGTAGGGGTCAGAGGTGGATGGGTTTATTCAGCTCAGTCGCCAGAGGAAAATGTTGCCATTGTACAATTCTCATTCAACACTTTTAAAGTGACAAAGTTCTGATTATACATGTATATGAACTCATCAGGAGGTGAGGGGGGTGGTGGATGGTGGGACATCTAAGTGAGATGGCTGCTATGTTGCAAACCACTGCAGCCCACAGATGAGACCAACAAAAATGGTTATTTTGGGGTGTATTTTAGGGAGACACTGGTGGCGTTTCCAGCAGGGATTGCGCCACCAAAACCAATTTCATGTTTAGTGAGACATCCGCCACAATTCCAACCTGTTCTCATTCCCTAAGTCATCAAATACCACCGCTTTGACTTTGCCAAATTTTCTGGTGGTATGATACGCCGCTAGGTGGCGTCAGTTTATGCAGTTCATAACGCAGCCATTGGGCATCTGTCGCGGCAGTGTGATACGCAGTTGCACAGCATCGGGTTGAAATGATAGCCTACTGGTAGTGATGTAATATAAAGAGCTGGAATGGGCAAGTGGAAGGGGTGGTAGTATGTCCAACCAATCCCAGACGTTCACTGTGGGGCCTGGTGTTCACCTCCAGCATGAAGGTAGAGCCCAACCATGATGGCTTTTTTTAAAGCTAACCATGTGCTTTCATTGATGTCCAAGCATTGGTTGCGGTGTCCTGAAATGTCAACAGCGTACGCAGGAGGATACCTAGCATGACTATGTAGACATTAAAGGCAACTGACAAAGTGGTGATATGTGATGACGTGTTGGCAATTCCTGCTGTGATTGTGCCTCCAAAAGCGGGTATTTTAAGCCAGAACCTGACCATGGCATCGCTTAAATGTAAAGAAACATAAGTTCCAGCATATCCGCTAAATGATAACGTACAAATGTTACATATCCGTGGTTTGCGGGAGCCTACAATGCCAACATTTTTCTGGTAATTGGTTTGGTTTATCATCAAAAGATGAAAGAACATCTGACATCAATGCATTTTTTTTTCTCACACTAGCAAAAACTTTTAAGATTTGTGTGAATCTGTGTGCAAAGTGTACATATGCTTATTGCAAAACTACTTGGTTTTTGAAGATGTAAATAAAATGAATGCTTTGTTTGGCTGCACAGCATGGCACAAATATTGACAGAAACAATAACACAGCTGATTTAAGCCAATATAAAACACTTTCTATAATACACTATACATGTATCAAAGTGGATAGCACATTGATGTCTCTGTGTTATTTTGAGGTGACTACAGTGCATAGAACTATATTGTCAATAAACAGAATTATAAAATCTTTCAATACACTGCATGCATAGAGATTTGTGCTTTGGTTTCAGCTTGCATTTGAGTTCAGTGCGAAACAGTAACTCAAGAAAGATAGTTAAGCATATTGTAACTTGAAGACAAATTTATTTATGGACGTTCAAGAACACAACAAGCGAAAAACACAGCCTAGTTTCCCACCTGCGGAACTAGGACAGGGCCCACATTTGTGATGAAGGAGTTTAACCCAGTAACATCTTCAAACAAGAATACGTTCAGCTGTAGAGCTTTCAGCGCGATACCAAAAGTGGGGACACAGAAGATGCTCAACCAAAACCAAAATAACTACAGTATATGGGTTGCTGCATAAACATGATACAGGCATTGCTGTAGTTTCCTGTAAATGTCAGCAAATTTCATCATCATGCATCATGGCAGCACAAAACTTCAACTTGACCTTGACATTGAGCCAAAGCCACCCATCCGTTTCCACCAGAATGATGGATCCAGGTAATATATTAAGCCTAAGAAGTAATTTTTTCCCCTCACCACAGTCCAGCACACCATCCCAAAATCTCATTGTAGTCATGCATATGGATCAGCCCCTGCTGCTATGGCAACAGACACCCAGCTTTGCCGGCCAGGCAAGTTTGGCTAGAATTGGTCATAGAAGAAAAATAAAAACCCTTCACATGCCGCTGGTTTTTCAAACTGAAATGCCACTGGGCACTGTCAAGAGGTTTTGCTGAAAAGAGCTCCAGTGGGTGAGCCGTCAGCTAAGGCTTGCTGCCCTGTCAAACCCAGCCTAAAGCACTGGACTTATTAGAAACTCTACGGCTCACTAGAGTTGAATAGGAGTCGAAATGACAACAGATCTACACTAGAGTATAAGGGTTTTCATATTGGAGAGAAGAGTGTGAACTGACTCACTTACCTTTTAGCAGATGAACTGAACTCCAGAGATGAAGGGAGAGAAGTCCTGCCCGTTCGAGGACAGGCTGGGTAGACCGTCAGCTGAGCCTCCTGGGTCTGGATCGTACTCAATTTGAATGTAAAGTTGTGTAGATGTATCAGCAATGTGTCCTTTTAAACAATCAGTCTTTGACTATATCGTCCCAAAAGATGTGAAACTGAAGTCTTGTTCTTCACTGTGTGTGCTGTGGTCCAATTGGATCCAGTTCTCCTTCGCCCACTCAAGCAGGGAAACAGATGTTGTCCCAGCAAATGGTTCTTTCCCCACAGGTCAAGGCAAGAAGTCTCAGAAGCAGAGCTAAAGGAGAGAAGGAGAAGAGAGAGGGAGGGAGGTGTTAATAAAACTTTAAATTACACTGGGTCAGAGATACACACAGGGAGAGAGAGTTGGAGTGGGAGACGGGGATAAAGATCAAATCAATGCAAAGCGTAAATTAACCAGACAGCCTTCATGAGGCGTGCATACCAAGTGCTGCTTTCCTGATTGGAAAATTATGTTTGGTCAAATACTTTCTAATATTTACAAGCAAATTCCATCCTGAATTATAACCAGTTCATGTACGATTTGTACCCAGGTACCCAGGCCAGCCAAAATTATGGACATCGGGACCAAAAATTCCAAATTGGGAACCTCATCCACTCCAACACCACCACCACCATCCACCCTTAGCAATTTCAAAGAAGTTGAATGATAAGAAAATAAAGATGAAAAATGGCAGTGCCACTTTTCCCCTTGCAAAAATGTATCCTAATTTTGGTGCATGTTTTTAGCCCCATCCTAACAAGATCACATGACATAGTTGATACCCATGGATGGCTTAGGTCAACTATACCTCTTTTCAACCAAAATATTTTGGTGTGCCACCTTTCATGTCACAGACAGGACGGAAAACAGATAAGTAAATGGTAGAAAGCAGCATGGAGGCCTGTGAAAACTTTATGGTGCTTATTTTTTATTTTCTACAAACATAAATCTTTTACTTTTTCAATCTCTCTTTCAGACTCATTGCAGACTATTTGGATCACAGTTTGAGCACTGCTTGGGTGAAGTTGGGTGGTGGAGCTTCATTGCATCTCGCCAGTTAAGGGGCTAAAATTAGCGTGTTCATGCGGGTGTTGTGTTTCCATCAATGTCACTTAGAGCCGGAGCTGCAAAATACCCTTGACTAATGCAGAGTCATTTGACCCGGGTGTGAATGCCAATTGTAACTTTTCCCATTACGTTAAAAAGCCAAATGTTAGCAGGTTTTTCGTGCAGTGGAAGAGCGGCTCTTGTTTTATATGATACTTTTATCTTCAGGCCAAATTTAAAAAAGGGCCTGCTACAGTGGGTTTTCTTTGCTAGAATGCCGAGCTCCTCACATTTGCCACTTCACACTTTTTTGGCCAGAAATTTGGCCACTGTCTCTGCTCCTATCATTTTCTTCTTCTTCTCTCTCTGACTTGGCTTTTCTTTTTTTTTATCTTCTGATTTTTGGCTAGGCATTTTGACTAAGCCAGTCAGGCTGCAGTCTGCTCTACATCTTTATGTTAAGACCGAGACAGCTTTGTGCTTGTTGAGACTAACAGAGATAAAACTCCCCCTATTTAATTTATCATGAGCACCAACATAAGATGATTGAAAGTAAAAAAGAAGCACATATTAAAAAACATCTGAATAAGCGGACAACACACTAATTAGGCAACAATTACAGTCACAGGCGACTCCTCCAAATCACGAGAGAACAGGACAAATTCTTGCAACTATCCCAACACAAGAAAGGACATCCATCCAAAACTGTTACTGTACTTCTCACATTTCTGCAGCAATTTGCAGAGCCCAGCAACTGGTTCAGACTGAACTGCATATGGTCCAACTTGCTCTTATCTGCGAGATGCACAAATGATAGCTATAATCAGCTCATCTAATGTATAATTTGCCCTCACCCTTTAGCCCACAGACCTGAGGAACATACCTCACATGTAATGACTATGACCTATGGAACAAAAGGAACAGGATAACTACTCATTTTACACAAACACACCCCACACACAAACATACATCTGTTGGGCAAAGGAAGAAGAAATGCACTTGGCCCACTCAAATGTCAGGGCACATTGACACGGGTCAGCGCCGATGTGTCTGGTATGAAAGGGGGTGGGGCAACTGCAGCATTTGAGAGATATTAAGTGGTATCAAGAGAGAACAGAGTCAAAAATCTCTTTTTCTCCATCTTCTTGTAAATCCTCTGGCTTTGAGTAAAGGTTAGACGAGAGAGGGTCGAAGGGAGCGAGTGTCTGAGAGAGAAAAGAGGAAGAAGAAAGGGAAGGATAAGAGGGAGGATGAGCTTGGCAATAATAAAGTTAGCCTAAATGTCAACAACAGGAGGTTACTGACTATAACCTCACAAAAAATGGTGGTGTTGAGTATGTGTGGAGGTGGCATAAACAGGAATATCAAAGCACAGGGCGGAAAGGGGCAAAGAAAAAAAATGTGTGAGTGATAATGGGAAAAAAAAGGACTCTATGTCCTTGGTTTAACTGCAAACACACAATAAATGTGCTTTGAAAGAATTAATTTAACAAAAAACAAGGCTTTGTCAAGGCCCAGACTAATTAAAGGGGACTTACTGTGCTTATTTTTACATTCATACTTGTATTTTGGGCTTCTGATAGAGCATGTTTACAAAAAACACTTTATTTTCCCCATTCTGTCTGTGCTAGAACACCTGTATTCACCCTCTGTCTATACACTTCATTTTACCACCTGTCTCTTTAAGTCCCCCTCTCAAAAAGCCTAGTCTGCTGTGATTGGTTAGCATTTCTAGGTCTTCACAGACCCCCAGGAAGTGCACTGGGGTTTGACAGGCCCCCAGGAACAGCATCAGGATTTAAAGCCAACTTTACATAGTAGTCAGAAGTGGAACTACACTGTCTGGGGTTGTCACTCGATGCCATTGGGCCACTGGGAAAGAGACGTCTGTAAATCAGTGGATATATATTTTTTTTAATGGCACAACCCAAATGAAAAGACACTTTTTACAATTAGGATTTGATCCATTCAATCTGATAACATTTGGGAAGTCTAGTAGAGCTGCACAATTAAATCTTTTTATCCCCATCAGGTAAGCGTAGCGCTAAAGGGGAAGTTTACCGCTTGGTCGCGCTCGGCTGCCGTAAGTTTCTAGTGCACTTGCTGTATGGGCCCCACAATGCAGAAGATCTGGGTAATTTCATACCTTGGAAACAGAGCTTTTTTGGCTTCATGCGCCACTAAGCAACTTTCATAGGAATGAACAGGGGCCTGCCTCCAATACTGTATCCAGGTCTCTTAATACATCCATGGGCATTGAAGCCAATTTTAGTTGTGGCCTACCAGTGTGATTATGACCTCTTCCCACTGACGTCTCTCTCAATCAGAAGATACTTTTCAGTGACTCATATCACTATTAGAATTTAATTCATTTGGTCCAATTACGTTTAGAAGAGACATAAGATTGAATCATTTTATCCACGTTCAAGTTTGGGGAACGCTAAACCGAAAATAGTCAACGTCATTGGCTGAAGTCTCAAGAGCGCCTGCACCACTTGAACTTTTTTGGCCTTATGTGTCACTGAGCAACTTTCTTAAGAATGAATGGGGCCCCGCCTCCAACGCTGTATCCAGTTCTTTTCAAACATCCAACAGCTTATTGTGTCTGCAATCTCAGCAGCCAAGGAATGTCTGTTACGAAGTATAGCAGCACTTTCTATTGTAAAAAATCACCAATAAAGGCTTCTCAACCAAAATCTTCACAACCGAACTGTAACCATGACTACATGTTTTCTAAGGTTTGCATGTAGCTACATGCAGCAGTGTATGCGATGTAAACACTTTGTCATGATCCTGGGTTTTTGTTAATATTCTGTTATCTTGCGGACTTTATTTTGGGGTTCTGCTTTTTTCCTTACTTGCTTCATGTTATTAATTCACATTTAATCTGTTTCCTGTTTCATTTTGTAGATTCACACCTCATGTGTCATGTATGGCTTTACTTCCTGTCTTTGTGTGTTTTCCCGCCTGTTTTCTGTCACACCTGTCTCGTTAGCCCTTCCCTGTTCCCAGAGTCTTACCCTCACACCTGTTCTGTATTAGTCTTGTTTGCTCCACCCTGGTGTTCCTAACCACACCCTTGTTGTAAGCCAATCTCTGTTTCCCTCCTCTTGCCTGTGTCCACTTACTCCAGCTGTGTCTCGTCCTTGTGATAGTTTTCTGTGCATATATACCTGTGTTTTCCTTTGTTCCTTGCCAACTGGTTCATAGTTAGGTCTTGGTTCCTCTTTCTTTTGGACTTTCAGTTACCTGCCTGTTTTTAATGTTTTTATTAGTTTCATTAAAGCTCATGTTTTGCTGCCTACTGCTCTGCATCTGGTACCTTTCCTGAACTGATACCTGGCGCACTTGCAGTACAGCGTGCCTGGAGCAGATGACCACATAAAGAAATCCATCACGAGAGCTTGTCGGGAAAGAAAGAACATTGGAAAGGGAGTATTCAGATACTCTGAAGACTCAGAAATTTGCTTACAGAGATTACTTTTACATATGTTTACCTCAGTATTTGAAACTTTGAAACATGTATGACAACAAATAAAGAGAAGCATAATAAGTCCCCTTTAAAAAAAAAAAGCTGTTAATTTGTGAGAGAAAGAGAGAGATGACAGAATCATGGGAAAACCAGGCTGGGGTTCTTTGAACCAGAGTGGAGGGAAGAGATAGAGATGGTGTAGATTCAGGCCAAAATAAATGGGTGAAACTGATGTTTTGATCCACTGCAGTGTCCAACAGTAAGCTTGAGGCCATAATCCATCAACGGACAGAGAAGGCGAGAAGTGGTGAGATATAGAGGGAAGGAAGGGAAGGTGGACAGTGAAGGACAAGAGTAGAAAACCAGAGTCTGGGGGATGAATGAAGAGAATATAGTAGTGAGAGCAGCCTGTTAAGACATACTGAAATGAAGATGAACCCACACAGAAAGGTATTAAATAATTTATCAAGAAGAGATGAGGCATTAATTCCACATGTGTGCAAAATAAAGATGGTGTGTGCCTGTGTGAATCCAAATGACGCAAGGTTTGTTGCAACCGGCAACTAAATGTTGGAAAAAAATTCTCTGTTTTTGAGTTTACAACAATTGAAATTCACAGTTTTATACAGCTGCCTGTTCCAAAACTCACTCCCTGCTGGCTGCTGTATGCTCTGAGTTCAACAATATCTGTGTAAGGCTGCTACATGATAATTGCTGACGGACCTATCTGTACTTCTAATTATTGATATTTAGTAAGTAGCCTCAGTGATATATAGGCTCAATAAAGTTGTCAACTTTTTATTAATGTTTACTTCTGTTTTTATGCTCACCCTCCCTACCACAGTATCAAGGCTGTGTGATGTGTTTTGGAGATAAACATAGAGGGAAGAGATCAGTCTGTTGTGATTTGTGAACAGGCATATGAACTTGCAAACAGACTAATGGGAGACCTTGTCCTAACTTTATCTTCTGCTGTGCATACTGATGAGTTTGGAGAACAGCTATGCTCTGCATCCCACTACTAATCTCTCACTGAACGGTAAACCTTTGTGTACACACACTGAGGAAAGGTTGGAGTTTAACTACATATTTGGTCTGTACTTAATGATGGATGTTTATAATGGACACTCTGGGTAATAATCTAACCATTAACCCTCATTTTCCAAATACGTTTGGCTAATGCAAGGGTTTGTTTGTAACCTGTATGATCTGACTTCTCGTGTCCTGCTCCATTAAAGATCTTAAAGATCAGCAGGGTTAGGTCGATGGATCGTCCATCGCCAATGGCATCAGTCATCGACCACTGGACCTAACGTAGTCATTTACGCCACCCCCCACGTCCACACCAAAACTGGGCTGCAGGTTTGCGATGACACCAATGGCATTCATTAAAAAGTAACAAATTGAGCATAGCTTAGTTCAGGCAGGACACGATGTCAAGCTCAGCTCACATCCCAGCTACACCAGCTGATCTCGAACAGCCCAATCAACTGATGGAGCAGCTGATTGATGGAAGTGTGTCAGCTGATAGATCACATGATCCCTTTCTATGCAATGCATAGATGCATCTATGCATCTAATTGGTGAATCATATTCAGGGTGCCCTATTTAAACTGCTCTGGCCTGCCTACTGTTGCTGCTTCCTCTGCAAGCTGCTTTGCAACCTGCGTCCACCCCAGCTCCTCCTTTTTATGTTGTGTTTGACTTATGACTTATCATGTCATTTTTGTTTGTCATTGATGCTGCTCTGTTCTGTTCCCGAGGGGTCTTTGCTGCTGCTCTCCCTGCCTTAGGCCCTGTGTCCACATAGCACCTTTTTCTGAGCGCCAGAAGAAGGCCAGCGTCTTTTTTCAATTGTTCCCAATGAGGAGAGAGCGTCTGCGGCCGTATGCGGCCACCTAGGGAAAAGGCACTGCTCCCAGCGTCATTTTTCCTAGCGATCCTCCTTTTTTGTGCGGCTGCTCCGAGTATTTTGAGTTGAAAATCTCTGAACTTTTCAGAGAGGCGCTGGTGTCGTCACCGGCGCTTTTTCCAGGCAACCAATCATATCGCGGAACTCGTCACCCTGGTAACCAGAAAAAATGGAGGAGAAGCTGGTGCTGGCCGTGTCCGTCTATCCGGAGTTGTATGACATGTCACACAGACATTACCATAACAGAGAC